>NC_066844.1:11746722-12046722 GCF_001640805.2 Lates calcarifer
ACTAATCTCACATTCCATTTGCAGAGCAATGTGTTCTGCTAGATGCACCAGATGAGGCCATGCCTTGGCAGCTGTCTTCTTTGATGTCATAGTAGACAATCTCAGCTTGGCTTGCTCTGTGTCCATGTCTAAAGCATCTGCGACATCCTCAAGAATGAAGAGTCACTCTGTGAGTCAAGCAGAGCATAGACAAGAATTTCCTTGCTTGAATCATTTGGTGGTGATACATAAACAGGCATAATTGTTGAAGTCTGAGTGTTATTGCTGTCTTGCACAACTCTCCTTGAATGTGATTTCTTTGGTTATGTTTTGTGGTTGTGTTAACTATGTTTTTCTTTCTTTAGTGTTACTTATGTCTTCAGTATGTTCTCTCTTTGGTTCTTGCTTTAGGCGATCTTCATGATTCATCTGCTTTTTGCAGCTTTTGGAGTGATGGCCAGGACTTAAGCACCCAAAGCACAGTTTCTCTACTTGAATAAACTTTACTCTCTGTGCAATTGGCTTTTCAATGAATCTTCTGCACTTGTGTAAGCTGTGTCCTGTTTTCTGACAAAACACACATATGACTATGCTCTTCTCGCTAGTGTTAGTTCTGAGGATCTTAGCACCCACAGTTCTATTCTTGAAAGCCCCTGTGGTTTGGTTCTTGACTTTTGCTCTATCAGATTCACACTACTGTATAGCATGGTAGGAAGTCCTGGGATTACATGCTATGCTAGCTTCCATGCTAAGGAAAGTCGCAAAATAATCAAAGCTTGGGAACCGTCTGTGTTCCAGCTGATATTGAGCTATGTAAAAAGTCCACAAACTTTCTCAGCTCAGCACTCTCTATCAGGCATGTAGTTTGTCTCTGAAGGCTTTTGCAATTACAAAGGGCTCACCATATCGTTCATTAAGCAAGTCCCACGCTGCATGATGTGAATTTTCTGAATCAGTATCATATTTCTGAAGGATGATTTTTCTGGAAAGATGACTTCCAGTGATTAAACTTGAGTGGATCACAACTAAAGATGGTAGGTTCTGGAATAGGTAGCCTATCTGCTGATATAGCCTCAGCCAAGACTTTGACAAGCTTTCCTGATTCCTCTTAAACAACATGTCTTGGAGCTGCATCTGTTAGTGATGTTGTGTGTTGATACACAGGGTTCACGTGAGCATAACTGTAGACAGCTCAGTGTTCGGTGGAACTTACCTTTATCATAAACTTTAAGTTTTGCTCTGACTGAGTTCCAGTCTTTTCAGCTCCTCTAAGCGCTCAAGTTCTCTTTTTAGGTCTTCTACTGCCCTTTTTCTTGCTGCACTTTCTTCTTGCTTTAAAAGAACAGCCTCTTTTCTCTCTATTTTGTGTTCAGTCTCTTCAGTTGCTTGAAGCCATAATCTTTAGTACAGCTTGAGTAGCAGCATATTCTGCTGCAGCTTCTTGTCCTTTAAGTGAGGACACATTAGAGAGAGCAGAAATAGTTTTTGAATATTTAGAGGCGAGACGCTGGAAACTGAGGATGCGAATACAGAACCAGCATCAGGCCACATCATCTCTTCCCCTGTTCCTTCGATTTGAGATTGAGCATTCTGAACGACAATCCTTGTGACTAATGTACACTTGTCAATCCTTCAATATTCATCATAAACAATATTCAGCTCAGATAACTCCTTTTCAATAGCACTGATATGTTCTTCTAAGATGTTGCTAAGATACTTTTTTATTACAGAATTTTTAGCAGCCTTGGTGAGAGCTTTCCATCAGTCATAAATGCTGTCAAAACGTAGCCCTTTAGTCTTTTTAGGAAATTCTTTTCCTTTTTCTGTTAATGTGCGGACTCTTTCCGTCAACAAGGCACTTCAGACTGGACTGCTTGTTGTGCATCATCAAGCTCATCTATCTGCTCTGGCACTGCCATTTGAAAGCTGCTTTATATGACTCTCTTTACTTCTGATAATTAAATTATTCAGCAATTAGCTTTAGCTGTTTAACAAAGGCAATTAAACACCAAACGTTCTCGAAATACTCAGGTTAATAGACTTAACTGAGATTGCTTTGCTTCAAATTAACCCAAAAGCAAGATTTACAAAGGCTTGAAATATTAGCATTAAGTAGAATAAACAAATGTCTTCATAGCAATTTTAAGTGGACTTGCAAAACCTCAACAAAAATATCACTTACAATATCGGCTTATTTTCCAGCTTACGTAAATGCACATAAAATATTTCAAACTCTTCAAAGTGTATGAATTATTCCTTTTGACGAATGCAAATGCAAACAAAACTTTAATAATAAACAACATCAGTTGCTTCTTAATATCTTACGACCACTGATAATGTTGTTACACAGTTCCTTGTAGTTTTTCAGATCTTATGTCCCTTTTCAGAACACAAACTTTTGTGTCTGACATGAAAAATTGATGAATGTGTGTTTTGAACGGTAAACAAGGGCTTATCAGGGTGCCCACATAGCCAAATGGTTGGGGTGCGTACCACATGGGCCTTAGTGCCCTGTGCAGCTGGTCCCCGGATCGACTCCCAGTCTGGCCGGACCCTTACTGCATGTCATTCCCCTACTTTCTTTCCCTGTTTCCTGTCTTTCTCCATTGTCCTGTATAAAAAAGGGAAAAATAGCCCCAAAAAATAATCTTAAAAAAAAAAAACGCTTATCTGCTTTTCCGCCTGCGCCTCCTTGTCGGGCACGAGCAGGTTATTTTAAAACTAGGTTATTTTGGCTCTGATGAAGCCGTGCCTCTCTGTCTGCAGTCACTACTCTGTCTCCGGCATTGTCCCGCCAACAGCACCATCTGATTGGTTACACACAGAGCCACAGCACGGGTAACAGCCAATCAGCAGTGAAAGCTGTGCATTCAACAGTGCTCATACACGCTTAACAACTTTGCTTTTTGCACCACAATCTGGTGCCGCTCAATTGGGACTACTAATTGATTTGAGACTCACATTTCTGTGCAAATTTTATTTAACTTTGTTTTATTTACTTTATAAGACTTCAGGAAGCTATTTATTTATTTATTTATTAAAAATTTCAATTAACTTTATAAGAGATGCTGCTGACCCTGGGAGCTCCCTGCACTTTTTGTTAGAATTTTAAAACAAAGATGTCTATTGTCTAAGATAAAAAAAACCTTTAACGTGTTGCAAGTCTGAAAGGCTGTTTAATAAACATATGCTTAAAGGCATTTAAACAAAGTTAAGAGTTGGAGTTTGTATTATTCAAAATTTTGACGCCAATATTTTCACTTTTACTGCAAATGAATATCGGCTCCAAATATTGGTTATTGGCCTCCTTGACTACTAATAATCAGTATCGGTATCGGCCCTGAAAAAACCATATCGGTCTATCTCTAATCCATAGTAACAAATGATGTTGGGTTCGATGCCCCTCACTTCCCTGGAAAACAGGTAGAATGTTTGGAGGAATGGGGACACGAACTGTTCACGTAACTCCCAAAACTTCTTCTGATTTATTACAAAATCTTCAAAACAGTAAACAAATATGCAAATTGTTCCCTTGTGCATTAACATCTCTATGTAAATGTCCATATGAAGGTCCGCACTGCATTCCACTCTTCATGTCCTACAACAAATGTGTCCTAACAAAATTCATCAGCATAGTTCTGGTCCTGCACATTGTCATCTCCCATCACTCTCACAAGTTAAATGTACATTACTGTTGTTCAAGCACATCTTTCGAGTATCAGTACTGCTTGGATAACTACCAGCATATGGCACAGTGAAAACAAAGAGGAGTTACTCTCTGTAATTATAATTTCACTGCATACTGTAAATCAGTATACGCTCAGGTAATTTTTTTAACAGTGTAGACTATTCTCACTAAATAAACATCCCAAATGCTACAAATGCTGCAGATTGCTCATAACAACACTTCTGTTCACATTTACAAAATTCACAGAATTCAAACACTGCACCTTTAATCTTTTTCAACAAAGTGCATTAGTAAAGCAACCTGTTCATGAACCTTTTAAGTATTCAACCCACCGAAACAACAGTATGCAAAATATAAGTCATATGGTCAGGACCCAGCTTTAAACTCATATCATCAAAGGTACATAATCATATTAACCATGTGTGTAAACCCCATAGGAATGTAAATAGAAATGTAAACACTGTCTGTGATATGGCGGGAAAGCTGCCAAGCGCCGCTATTTTTATTCTACTTTCTCACTCATCAGACAACACTCAGGTCTGATGACACACTCGCGTTAAAGTTATTTTAACCTTAGGAGATGAAATTAGAGGCTTCCAGAGCATACTAACCTGGAAAACAGGTAGAATGTTTGGAGGAATGAGGACACAAGCCGTTCACTTCTCTGCCAAAACTTCTTCTGAGAAGGGGGTGGGAACCTGTGGAGGGGTTTCCTGGGAGCACCATCACTGACACAGTAGTTCTGCTCTTCTCCTCCTTACTGACCTGAAGATCTTTTCCCCAAATTTGAAATTAATACTTTTGGTCTCAAATATTAAATGTTAAAGTGCCTTTTACAGATGATAGAAAACAAGAGCTCACAATATTTTATATTCTTATACAGTGACCACAGAAATAATAAAAAACCATAAATGTGAACATGTTTTGAGTGTACCACATATATAGTTGTTGAAGAGTAAAAGAGCAGAGCATCCACTGATTAGTTTACATCCATGTTTACTCCTTAGAAGTCTATTTAAAGGCTAACATTGACTATTTTTCTCTGCTCCACTGTAATGGCAGGAGAAATGTCTGATTACAGAACCAGCTGGCTCTGCTGGGTTAGATCTCGTGAGCGCTTCACATAGCTAATTGGTCAGGAAATTTGTAAGCATAATGAGAGCTGATCCGACTGAGCCAAACTTGGATGTATTTCTTCCTATGCACAGGATCCTGCCAGTGATCCTGCAAATTCCAGAAAATAATAGATAAAATAAGGCAAATTCCCAGTGGGGACTGTTGTGTGTTGCAGAACCAGTGATTTAGGCTGGTAAATGGCCTTAAGAAAACACTCTTGGTTACTGCAGCTTTAATATTTGTTAGTTCTGGTCGAACATGTTTCTGCCATGCACACCAATGTGTGTGTGTCTTTTCAGTCTCTCCCATGTGTGTTGCCCTGAGAGCCTTAGTGCCCCACAGTGGAACAAAGAGATGGGAACAGTCAGTCCTCCTCGAGGCCTCCTCAGGGAAGGAAGGCAGCATAGATTGAAGTGTTGGCCAGTAGTTTCACAGAATTTACAGTACTTACTGCTTTTCTTTCCTCTTCTTTGCCAGGGCATTGTAAAGAGAGATGAGATTGTGTTCAGGGCTGCTAGACGACGGGGCATCCCTATACTCATGGTCACATCTGGGGGTTATCAGAAAAAAACAGCCCGCATCATTGCCGACTCCATTCTCAACTTAAATCAACAAGGCTTGATTGGAGAAGAGGCTCTGGAGGAGGAGGAGGAGGGGTCATCATCATTAGTAACCAGTGTGATGTGCAGCTCTGGACCTGCAGGATCAACGTTCACTACTGTCTGAGGGGCATGAATCCTGGGGTTAACACTTGCAGGTGTAACCCATGCAACTGTGATATTTGAAGGCACTTAAGTAACTTTATAGTGTCCAGTTATTGTATGACAGCAGCAATGCTATTGTGAGGAGTTTTAGTTTTTTTATTTACTTTAGGTTGTAAGTACTGAAACAATTGCACTCTCTTGACTAAGCTCTCACATGTGACAAAAAGCAAAATTTTATGGGTTTATGTTTAGTGTATGTATGGGCAGCATTTTAGACAGGTATTCTTTCACCTCTGGAAATGTAGTAATGTCATTTGTGAAGGATATGATATATTAATTGTCCATGAAATAGCACAGAGGTTTGATGTTCTTACAGGCACATGCAAAGTATATTAATTACCTTCCATCTCAGTTCATGGTAATGAAGGTGGAGAATAAAGATAAATGCTTATAAAAAATATAACTATCAAACATAATCTAATGCTGATGTCTTCTCAAGTCCTCATCAACATTTTGTTTTATCACTTCTAGAATCAATTGGTGTTTTCCTCTAGACAATATTGTTATCATTATTTAGTTTATGGTGTTTGATTAATCAAGTTCAACCACTGATGAGTTTTGTACTTTATTTTTCTTTCGGTGCTTTAAAACCATTCTGATATCTATAGTTAGTGTTTACAGGGACTAAAGTGTTTTGTATTTAAATTTGAAACACAATAACGTGACTCTGAGCACTTTAATTGGTGTGTGGTGAAAGAAAGTTCACTAACATTGCTTCAGCTCTTGTAAATCAGTGCTGTTTTTTTCAGTGTGTCCAAAAACTGAAAAGTGTTCAGTGATTAAAGAGCAGGCTTGTCCAGTGGAACTTTTCATGGGTTTTAACTCCTGATCTGTTTGCCGCAGTGATTCAGAACTCACCTAATGATGTTTACACATATGGCTATTAAAAATGAGACTGATGCTGTAATACAATTTTATTGAACATAAACATTTTTCAATGTCTTTCTCCTTCAACATACTCCCCTTCTGCATCAACACACCACTGCATTCGGGTCTTCCACTGATCAAAGCAGTGCAGTAGGTCTTCTTCTGACAGTTGTCTCAGAACCTCTGTCGTTCTTTTCTTAACTTATGATACAGACTCAAAACGTGTTCCTTTGAGCACAGATTTGATCTTAGGAAGAAGTCACACGGTGCTAAATTAAGACCAGAGCGATTAGGCTGATAATCAGCCTGAAAAACCCCCATGTTAACCAAACTCACCTTGAAGAGAAAGCAAATGCAAATGGTGCCAAACTATCAGGTAAAAAATCAAAAATCAAAAATCAGTTTAAGTCCAGCTTTTCACCAGCATTTCACTTTTGGTTGAACCTCCAAATACAGTAGTTAAGTTATTACGGACACACCGTTGGCTTACTTAGGTCATGTCTTATTGTCTGACTGTCTGCTTGACTTTGCTGTAGCAGCTGCACCATGTTTCCAGATGTCAGCAATATATTTTAGTACCATACACAATAATTCTTATAAAAATATATATTTTTAAAAAGATTACTCAAATAATAAAATTTAACTGTCTTTTAAAACTAGATTTTCATTCTTCAAAAGGCCAAAGTGCAAAACTCTCAATTGCTTTTAACAATGTTGAGGCCCTTTTGTTTTTTTCTGCCCTACTAATTTAGGTTAAATAAATTAGTGTATTTTACATTCAAATTTTGTCTGGGGCAGATTTAGCCATGCTAATTAACTTCCAAAATTACAACAACAACCTGGGGAGTACAGTAATTGCAGAGGGAGGGACAGTTGCACATGTCTTCACACACCGAGAAATGTATGGTTGGCTTCTGCATACTTCTAGTTGTGGAATATACATATGGGCAGGATTGTAGACATCAGCTGTGATTTTTCCAATGTTAGAACTGGTTAAAAAAAAAGCTCAGGGAGAAGAATTGGACAAGACAAAGCTGTTGACCAAATTAGAGGAGATTTTTTTGTGAATGTGGCCAAGGGGTACATGTATATGTTTTTCTGTCTTACACCTGTGTGGACCCAAAGTGGCAGCTGGCAGGTGCTGCTGTAATGATTTTTTAAAAGTATTTTCACATTCATTATCTTCTGCTGCTCTGGTTCCACTCTACTGTTTAAAAAAGTTACAAAAGTTAGGACTGGCACACAGACCCATGAGCATTTAAAGGATTAAAAGACCTGTCTTTGAACAGCATGAAAAGCATTGTTCAGCGCTTATCCAGGAAGCTGTTTGGACACATTCATAATGAAACTGTGAGAGGCGGGTCATATTAGTGGTGTCAGTGCTAATTAGCTAAAGCCTTTGATCTGGTGTGCTGCTTTTGAATGTGGTTGAAAGGTTTAGTGCAGTCTACCTTTAATTAGGACTCAGAGTATATCACTTACTATATGCAGGCCTCCTTAGTACCCAATGCAGTCCCAGTTTTCGGTTTATCAGCTCCTCTCTTTGTCAGCCAGCATCTTAGCCATTTGAGTTGATTGAAGGTTTCGTGCCAAAATAACACTTAAGTCTTCAAAGCTCTACTGTATATCTCTGTCTGTGTTTGTGGTTTGTGCTGACATTGAAAACTACGTCTATGCAGTCATAACAACATTGAATAAATCCTAATAACAAAAGATCTGCTTTGCTTTTTTTTCTTTGAATTGCTTTTACTGCCCATGCTAAAACTATAGTATGTTTTGAAAAAACCTAGTTAATAATACTGCTGCTGCTATGTGGACCAGCATTTCTCTGAATTTTCCACTGAGCACCACTTGTCCCTTAAGAGTGTTACTAAAGCCCTGCCCCTTATTATGTAATGACAGTTCCACACTTGTACCATCATGACTCAGTAAGAAGACATCTATGGAAAGTCCCTATGTCATCTAGCTTCATTTATGCATCCCATTGGTGAAGTTTCAAGTTACTCTCTTACCTATCATACAGTTCATCGGACTGGTCCAAATCTGTAGTGAAATTGTTAAAGTTCCCTATGAAGTTCAGTAGTTGAAAGCGTTTCTCTAGTAGCATTATAACTGCTTTGGCAGAGCTGTTTTCTCATTTGAACTGAGGAGTGGTGCCTGGGTGGAGCATGCACAAGGCTGGATAAAAACATCAACAACATGCCCACTCACTTGCTCTGACTTTGTACTAGGGAGCTGGCAGGATAAAATCAGTTTAATGTCTGGTCCAGCTGATTCGGACAATTGCACTCACACATGCAGGTCCTCCAGGTCATGTCAAAATATATTCAGTAGATGTGTAAAAGCAGGTTATAAGTGTGTCTCTGTTTTGATTATTTCATCCATGTGCACAAGGACACGTGTCACAAAGTGGAGCTCGGGATACAGGAGAAAATGCAGACTCTGAGGCTGACTTCAGACCAGAAATGTCTTCTTCTAGCCAAGAACACAAAAGAGGAACCAAAAACTCACTGTCACACAGCTGAAAAAATCTAACAAATAGTGTCCATGGAAGAAATAATAGGAAAACGCTGGAGACACAGGATTACAAGGCAAGTGGCACAATACAACATTAGGTAATACTCTGTCAACCAAGGAGACACACAGCACAGACAAGACTTTATACACACAGGGACTAATGAACAAGTTGGACACAGGTGAGACAAAACTGTAAGCTGGAAGTAAAACCACAAATGACATACCAGGAAATCATTACCAAAATAAAACAGGAAGTGATACAGAATACCAAAATAAGACTCACACACTAGGAGGATACATAACAGGACAAAAGACATAGAACTAATAATTTTCAAATAGGGGTCATGACAACACGTATGCAATACAGGGTCCTACCAACAGTGTCACGCTATTCCACTGATCAGCGATTCGTGCTGTAATGAGCCGATAACAGCAGGGAAGAAGAAGAGAACCTAGTAAACATGGATGTGAGCAACAAAGGATTTGAAATAGTTCAAAAACTCAGTGTTGCACATGTCATGAGGAAATACATTTGGCATGTATGTTAAACCTCAAGAATGCATGCAGTGCATTTTGGTGAGTAACACTGAATGTAATTTACTTTTGTTTGCTTACAAGAAAACTACACAGGACACCTATTTTCATTTGGTCTGATTTGAACCTTAGCTCAAATTGAAGTTTGTAATCAACAGTACAGTATCCATTTTAAACTCCTGCAACAACAAGACAAAAAAGGGGGAGCCACTCAACATTTTCAAATGTATTTTCTCCATATCACTATACCTACAGTCTCTGGATTCTACAATATATTAAAGTTTGATAGACAACTTTGCACAACTCCTTAGAAAAGCCAAAAAAGACAGATCCTTAATAGACTCTGTATCTTACTGCTGTAAAGTCCTCCTGCCTTCTTGCCTTTTCTGCCACAAGTGGTCTACGCACATGCGTAATCCAGATGTTCACACAAAACAGCATGAAGAAGACCAACTTCTGCTGCTGAGATCACATAATTTTCTGTCAACTGTGGAAAAGGCCTCTTACAAAGGTTTAGGTTAAATAAATGCTGAAAGGACAGTGTATTCATTATGCAGGTCATTTTGCATAAGTATAGATATATGACACAGAATCAGTTATACCAATGGCTTCATTAATAATACAAGTCAGTGTATTAATTAGTGCATATGTCAGAAATATAATACTACCCAGACATAACACATTACTCATTTGTTACATCTTCATAACACATGGGTAACATTAACATGAACTCGAGAGGGTAAGTGGGAGCTGCTAAATGTATTCAGGGACAGTCTGTGGTGAAAGTGTGAAGTTATCTTGAACTGGTATAGAGTTATTGTATTATCAAAAAATGAATCTACCCACAGAAAGAGAGAGCCCATCATGACAACATAATTTCGTGCAGACTGTGTACTGCGGTGTTGGGACAAAGAAGCCTTGTAGTAGGCTTCATTAAACATGACTCCCTGGCTGTTTGCCTGCTCCTGGGTGCTGTCTTACCTGAGATGAACTGCTCCAGGGGTTGAGCTGGATGAAGGCTGAGACTGTTGAGTGCTGGCTGCTTTAATTGGGGTGTTCTCACCTCCCCAGACGAACCAACCCAAGTGGGTTGTAAACAGTTAGCAGCCCTGAAAAAGGCGGGAGAGAAAACAAGTTAATGAAAGTGCTGCTCAAAATATGTTACTTTCACAGAGAACTGGGAGTGTTAAAGGGGTGCTCACTCACAATTTTACACATGAAGTTCAGTTTACTAGTAAAAAAAGAGTCAGCCTATGAAAATGGTTGTAAAATATCTTATGTGGCTCTGAAGGAGCTTTCTATGGTTGAAAATGTTTAAATGAAAATTTGCATTGTGTTTTGGAGGAGTGGGCAGTGAATGTCTAATGAAATATCTTGTTGAGCTGCATCATTGAAAATGTAGGTTTTGGACCTTGAGGCAGACTAGCTTTAGTACCATCCTAGAGCGTGATTGGAGACTCTCTGTTTTAATTCTTACATGTGAGCCCCCCAGAAAGAGTGTTCCCCTTAAATATAATCAGAATCAGAATATTTTATTTATTCCTTCTACAGCTGACCAGCACGTCATAGAGAAGATGTGAGAGGTTGTCCAACATTGTTCCTATCTTGGACAACATTCTCCTCTCTGACACTACTGTCAGAGAATGCAGCTCGCCTTCCACGATGTGGCTGGCTTTGTGAATGAGCCTATTAAGTCTTTTGGTGTCCTTCACCCTCAGTCTGCTGCCCCACCACACAACAGCAAAGAGAATGGCACTGACCACCACATCATAGAACTCATAGAACATCCTCAGCATCGTCCAGCAGCTAGTGAAGGACCTCAGCCACCTCAGAAAACAGAGATGGCTCTGGCCCTTCTTGAAGAGGGTGCCCTTCTTGAAGACCAATCTATTGTCCAAGTACACCCTTAGATACTTGTATTCCTCCACAATGTTGATGTTGACCCTACGGATAGAAACGGGTCACTGGAGCACATAGGGTGTAAGAAGATGGAGAAATCTTTTGTGTATCAGATTTTTTGTGAGGTTTTAAGACAGATGTACAACACAACAGTAGAGTTGCAGTCTACAGATGCATCATTCAAAGAGTTCAATTCAATTCAATTCAATTTTATTTATATAGCACCGAATCACAACAAAAGTCATCTCAAGGCACTTTTCATTTAGAGCAGGTCTAGACCCTACTCTTTAAAATAGGTATTTGCAGAGAGAGACCCATTTTTGTGGATTACTAACAAATTCTGTGAAATCAATATGAATATGGAGAAATCTTTCTGTGAGACAACATAAATATATACAACTGTACAATATTATGTGTTCAGAATAAAACCTTTAATTCCTTTACATAAATATAACTGTCAACCTTGAATTAAATGCATTCTCCCACCACCAACATCATTAAAATGATTATTGCTGAGTAACATGTTGACTCTATGGACTCCTGGCTTTGCTGTCATAATAAATAGGCCAAACCTGCTGAACAGAGTTACAATGTAATCTAGATGGAAATTTGATCAGTTGTATAAGAGTTTTCTCAGGTGTTTAAATTAACACAGCAAATACTGGCATTCTAAGCATAATGTGAGGTCTAGCTTTGCATCCTATCCAAGGCTGAATGGTAAATGTATTCACTGGCAAACTATTGCCTATCAATCATCCAAAAAAATCCCAGCACACAGTTGTCAAATCTTCTCATTGTTTTCCAAACCACATTTGCTGACCTTGCCAGTCACATAGAAATCTGACTTTAAAAGAAAACACAGAGCTGATGGTATTGACTCAGTGCCTGATTTGTGAAGTGTTAATTACACCTCAGGCCTCACATAACAAAGCCCTATTTTACAAAGATAGTTTCACTAAGTCATGTGACTGTTTAAAATTAAGGATTAATGGGTTTTTCTGGCAAGGCCACAAAATAAGTAAGAACAAATTTTGCATAAAAGTGCCTAATTTTTAGGGTTATTGGCCAGACTTTGACTAAATGTTGGTACACCTTAGAGCTTTTGGTCTGTGGTCAAGTTGAATGTGTTGGAGTGATGTTGTAGGACATTCAAAGTGGCTCGGACTCACTCAGTCACTTAAAGCAGGAATTAAATCAGCCAATTCAGCTCCCTCAGTTTCAGCCCTCCTGTCTGAGGTAAGTGTGGTGTGCAGAGTTTTGAGTCAATTTGTGGAGTCTCTTGCCTCCTTAATGTGTTTGAGATCATCAGTTGTGTTGTTCAGAGGTAGGATTGGCACACAGTTCTATACATTGAAAAGCCCTATTTGATTATTGTTCTAATCTATATTAAGGCGAGAACCACTCAACTGAATAAAGAGAAATGACAGTCCATCAATAATTTAAGAAATGTCAGTTAATCTGGAAAATTTCAAAAGCTTTAATGATAATCCAAATTTTCCTTATGAAAACTCTTTTCAAAGACAGATCTCACTTGAGACAGAGGTTAGAAAATGTATTGAGTTTTTGAGTTTTTTTCCTTGCATGATATAGGTGAGATGACCCTTTAACATGCTGATAGGCATTATAGATGAGCCCTGGATGGCTGGCAGTTTTGGTGGTCCTGACATCCTACCTTGACAGAAACTCAGTAAGACACAACTTCATATCGAGTAGTATACAAACCTGATGCAGATCCAAAATGAATGAATATTGTGAATTGTGAACTGAATATTGTGTAGATACTATTTGTTCCCAGTGTTACATCAGAGTGAGAGGCAGTTGTGACAGACTAGTTTCATGTTTTTACAGCTCTTAGATAAGATGTGTGACAGCCAAATCCATCCCAAATCCAAACAATCCAGCTCATGAGATGTTGTTTCATTTCCCTCTAGATCCCGGTGCATGAGTTAACCTTAGGGCACAGATGATAGTCTTGCAAAAATCAGTTTTCCAAGGCTACACATTAAGGAGGGACAGTGGGTTTCATTCAAAAACATTTTTGTATAAATGTTAGAAATAAGGAGCAAGTAAAAGTTTCATTTTCATTAATTATTTACTTTTCTTCTCCTGATCTTCCAGGGGTCTAGGATGGTGCTGGAGGACTGGAGGTCAGTGGCACATGGCAGCACTGACAATACACACAACAGTTCATAGGTATGTTTTTTGTTTTTTGTTTTTTGTTTTGTTTTTTTCCTTAAATATACTCCCCTCAGGATAATTCCTAAGATACCTCATTTTGTACATGTGGCTCCTGTAGTGGAGATTTTGGTACACACATATCACACTTTTGGCTCAACATCATTGAGCCAAAAGTGTGATATTGGCAGCTGTATGAAGTTTGCTGATGTTTTGAATGGTATGACTCAGACTTTCTTGTTTCCCACCTTACAGATGGCATGAATTATTCATTTCTTTAATTTGCAATGCTTGCTTCTAACCAGCAGGTGGTCCCATGAAGAGGGTTGATGCTACATATGTTCACTTGCTGAAATTGAATAGGCTTTCTTTTTACGTATAATATAATGGACTATCCCCCATTATCTTGAAGAGGGAACTTCCCAATTTTTAGGTATGTGAGTGCTCTGATCTATAGAAAGCAACAGTAACACAATTAGGAGACATAAATAATGGATTACATTCCCATGACACAACACTACACAACAATTACGCCTCCTCAGTTGTATTAACTGGCCCCCATTTGTTCACAGTGGCCATTAAGCACACTTTCTCTGATAAAGATCATACATTTTATCTGTGGTGGAACCACTGGAAAGATGTTTCAAAACTGCACAACAAAAATATGCACAGGAGTGAAAAAATAGAAGTGCAGCAATTATGTGAGCCCAGAGGAAACGTGTTTGTTGTCTTTGGCTTTTAGCATGTCAGGCTGTCTTGAGCAGCCCCTGTTATAGATGAATATACCATATAGCTGAATATGGTCTGAGACTTCTTGGCAGACTGTCATGGTCAGCTTTAGGGAGGGTGAAGTTTACCTGAAACTGGCTTTAAATCAGATATGAAAACATTTCTGCAGAATAGTTTATATAAAAATCTGCAAACTTACATTACAGTATGCTACAAGCTGAATATATTAATTCTAGCAGTAACCCACCCAACATTGCTGTCATATGTGCATCTTAAGAGCACATTAATATAAGTAATCAGGAAAAAAACCCACAAAATCATCACTCATGGTTATACTTCACTGTTGGAGAGGCTGTCTAAAGAATAATCTAGTACGCTAACAGAACATCAGTGAAGTAATGTTCTTGCTAACTGCTAACTGTCAGTTAGAACGCCTGTTAGTGTCACAGTTCTGTTTCATTACTCCCTCAATTCCCCAGTACTTTTCCCCTCACCCCTCCTCTGCTCCATTCTACCTGTCAGCCACACCCATCTCATCAGCCAACTCAGTTCACCTGTGCCAGTGCACCTCCACCCACCAATTCAGCCAGTACTTAAGCCTTTCCTGTTCACTCACACACCAGATTGTTCTTTGCCATGTCTGATGCAAGACTTTCCAGTGTCCTTCTCTGTATTGATCTACTGTTGTCGACCTTGCCTGTCTCCGACCATCCTGCTCCGTCTATACCCTGGTAAACTGACCAGCCTTCTGTACCTGACCCTTAGCTTGTCTGTACCCTTTGGATTTTGTTGTCTGTGGCTCCGTGAACTGTTTACTTGGGATACCGACCTGCTGGCTTCTGTGTTCAGGCCCACCTTCTGATAATTAAATAATGTCTGAAATCACTACTGGCAACACTATGTTTTAAAGCAAGGTCCTTTCCTGTTCCTGCTGTTCATCACACCTTCCAATGTTAATTCTGTCACACCTTACAGTGACAAGTCTGGGGGCCACCCCCTGCTGAGTCTGTGGCCCTTTCTCGCTCCTGCTGAATCACCAAGAGGTCTTGTCTGTGTCATTATAAGAACTGTGAATCCAAATACCCATGCCTTTTGTGATCCTTTCTGTACCATTGTTAATCTCACATTTACATACTGTTTGATCACTGCTCCTGTACCCACAGTATAACTGCCCCCCTGCCCTTCACTCTGGGTCACTTTGCTGTCTCAGACATGCTCTGTGTGTCAGCAGACTCACCATATTCTAGAATACTAATAAATCACCACCACTACAGCAAACTTTGACTTAAGGACTTTAGAGGTTTCTTCAACAACTGCTATATGCCTTATACTAAAATCTGAAGAAAAAAAAATCCAGCAAATTGGCAAGACATGATATAGTGAAAAAATCTGTTAGATAATTTTTTTGTAATTTGTTTTGGTATCATTTAAACTCTGAATTCACACAGATTAAGCCACTATAACCCTCCACGTCAAACAAACATGTCCTCCCCCTATGGAGAAAGTGGCAGTCTGTCTGTTCAAATGTACATGTCACTTAAGAACGAATCTGTTTATATGACTGGTTTTTGCATGAGGCCTAATGAAAAGCAAAATTATTCCTTTGTTGTCTGCAGTTCTACCCACTTCTAACATCTCCTTGTGCACAATTACTGTTGTTGAAGTCATGCATTCTTCCAATTCTCTCATAATAAAAGACTGACTTGGGAAGATGTAGGTGTGTTCAAGGCAGGAGGAGGCTGCTGGAGCAGAGTCCTCTGGAGCTCTATGACCACACAAGCTCCAGACTGAGCTTTCATCCTTCATCATCCACCAACAACCACAAAGACATGGCCCTCTGCCTAGATGCAAACTGAAAGATAATCAATCAAGCTTTTGACTTAACACACCAAAACACACTTCAGTCTTTCAAAGTCTAGAGAGAGTGATGAGAGTAATAGCTTCGTGTTGATTTTGTGTCTTTGTTGTAACTTTGTGATTTTTGATTCCTCTTCCTATTTTCTGGCCAATTTAGGAGGTATTTTCCTTAGAAACAGTTTAAAGTTCACTGGCAGGCTGATTTTTTTAAAGATGCATGAGTATGTCTACAAACAGCAGTGAGAAGTGTTTGAAAAATCTGACCTCCAATAGCCAACCCAGAAATCATGTAATATGATGCATGTGATGACTTTATACCAAAGCATAAAAAGCCACAAGACACTGTTGAGTCCAGCTTTCTTTGGCTGAAGCACTAACTGCTGTTAAGGACACTGTTTATATTTTCCTCTTAGGAATGTTCCAACACATGAAAATTTGTTGACGGGCTGTCTTGTATGTGGGTTAAATGAGATAGCCCCTTGACATGTTTAGTCTAAACCCTTATCCTTAGCACTTAGGTACAAAAGTGAATACAAATTTATGATTTACCAAATTGGGTACAAATACATCCAGAGTATAAGCCAGCTAGTTAACTGGCTCCAACCCCAGTGTCAGACTGAAACTTTCATCGAAGTTGAAATGCTTTTCTCTCAATTCAGTTTGTGTAAAGGGTTGACAAAGACACCCGTCTTCTGATGCAGTAGCCCAACGGGAGTGACACATTCTGTCTGTCTAATGATTGCCGCAAAAAACTGCCTAGCATTTAACAACTAATTTCAATGGAAAATAAAAGAATGACAGAACAGAAAACATTAACAGATTCTGATAGTGACAAAGAAGGTGCTGGACCCAATCAAATGGGTGCCAGTCCCAGTCTGGGAGGTCCTGAATCTTGTTCCCATGGTATCAGGCATAACTTAAGCCCTGGATGATTCAGAGATGATTCAGTTAATACATTTAAAAATCTGAAAGTAGGCTACAAATTTAGCACCTCATATTACCTATTGGAACGTCACAGTCAGAGGTTTAATTTTATACACATATCTGAACGTCTTGGACTTCCAAAATGGTAGTGAAATGGAGACAGAATGTTGGCAAGTGAGAGTGGTGTTGTAATGTAAAGGAGACAAGAAGGGAGGGTGTTTGGAGACTCAGAGGTTGATTACCTGACCCATTAAAAGTGTTCCTCAGGGGAACCGGCTGCTCTTGCTGTGCAGATAGCAAAGAAGTCGCGTTTGAGTCATCATTTGATTGACCTGCTGGTGGGCCTCGGATGGAAGCCAGGCATTTTTATTCATCCACCCAAGACAAAGCTGTCGGGGAAGTCTCTGAAGCTGCCATGAACAAGTGGAGAAACTGCTATCCCCATCCAAGCTGCCACAGTGAATTAGGAGCAAAGATTTAGCAAAACAATAGGTCTTTCATAACAAGGCAGACTTTATTAAGTCTTTTGAACTTTCTGTGCACTTTAAATACAGTTGGTCTGCATGAATATATAGAGAAGTTCACATAACAGTGCTGTGAAATCACAATGTTCTTTAGCTAAATGAACCCAATACTTAATGCTTTTGTTTGTAAATGGTACATGTGGATAATCTGAATTGTAATGAAAATGATCCAATATTTTCAGTCTCCTGTGATAGGTATGGAGATCACTAAGCAGCTGTGTCCGGTCTGGTGGTCTAGGGGTTGGGATAAAGGTAAGGCCCTTCTCCAATATCTCTCTCTGGAAATTGTTTAATTTTAACGAAGAACAAAGGTTGGTTATATTTGAGTTGTGGGGAGTTACAGTACTGTACTGCTCCCCCATTACATGTTTAACTGGTCTGCACAATATTCCACTTTCACTCCATTTTTTCAGCAGTTTTACTAGTCCAATGGACTGGGTCTCTGGCCTCTGTTTTAAACCTGAGGGGACTCTGTCAGGTTATATGAGCAGGTCCTTTTGCTGTTTCTCCAGTTTATTGCTGAAATTAATAATTGGAACATAGGTTAGGGTTAGGCATTTGGAAAGGCTGCTTCTGCCGTTCTCAGCAACATATTAAGTTGCCTCATGATGGTTAAGGGCTGTTGTCGTCTTATGCAGTTGTTAAGGCCTACGGATAAGACCACTGTTTTAACTGATTTGTTAGGAGGGAGTTTTTTCAGGACTTCAATTATATGGTGGAATTGTGCTCCAGGAAAACTGTCCATCTGAATCTCCTCACTGCTAAATTTTCTGCTCCATCCTATTGTGGATCAAAGGCTTGCAGTACAAGGCAGCCTCCATATGTGAATGAGGTGAGGAGCTCTTAGTACAGGGCGTTATGACTGAAAAATGGCACATAGATGCATTCAGGCCAGGTTTCTCATCATACATGTGAAGTTTGGGGCAAATTGGACAGTGCAAATGAGAGTTAACAACTTACAATAAACAATAGAGGACCCCAAGAGTCTTTAATTGTGCTCGAAGTGAGGGATAGAACAAGGATGAGGAAAAAAGTCATTTCCTGTTGCCAGTAGGTGGCACTACAATATTTGATGAATGTTGACATATGGATTTGTGCAGGCTGGGACCATTATCAAACCTGTAAAGTATGGCTGAATTACAGAAACTGAAATGCAAATTCCTGTTTCATGGTGAGGCATCAAAACTTGAGAGACCACCATGGCCATGCCCTTTAATATTCTATAAAACTTTGAATAAATTAGAATCACAAACATATTAAGAGTATACTGACCAAGTCTGACATCAGTATGATCAAATCTTTATTGATCAAATACAACGTCCCCAAATGGCAAAAAATGGCCATAAATTGGCAAAATTTTCATTTAAAATCAAAACGGCCAACTTCCTGTAGGTATGAGGCCATGACATCTATAGCCTTTTTTGTACATTGGGGCATGTTACATATGCTCCCTGAATTTCGTTCACCTACAACAAACTAATTATTGCGTGCTTATTGCGTGAAGTTTCCAGGGGGCGCTATGGAGCCATTTTGCATCACCAATTATTTTCACTAATAATTAAAGCTGCAAGCAGCAATGAACAGGCTCTCGCACCTCTTGCCCGTCGGGGGACCCACGGCCGCGGGGGGTTCCCGCAGGTCATACGACACAGTTCTGCAACTGCATGACCACCAGACACAGAAGGAATGAGTCCGAAGTCCCTCACTGCCCCCATCAGGTGGCACTATGACTATAACTCAACATTGGTTGATGATTATATCTGTATATTGGAATGTAGATGTGTTCAGGACAGGTCTGTTGTCAAAGCTGTAAAATTTGGGGCAGATCAGACAAAGTATGCATGAGTTACATCAACTTCCTGGTAAATGACGCCACAGACATGCCATTCAACAGAACATCAAAATTTGGTCAGGAAAGCCTTAAGGCCTTCATGAAGCCTCTGAAGTGAATCATGTCAACCTGCTAGTAACAGGACGTCAAAGTCTAAAACGTCATTTCCTGTGGCCAATAGGTGGTGCTATAACTTTTTGTTAATATTAATATGTGGGTGTGTTCAGGCCGAGACCCTTATCAACACTGTGGAATATGGGGCAGATTGAACAAAGTATGGCTGAGTTACAGCAACTTGAATGCAACTGTTTCAACCTGTTTCATTGCAAGGCATCAAAATTTAAGGTGCCTCCACGGCCACACCCATCGACATCAACAAAATCTTTTAATAACTTTTGATCACAAAGGCCTTGATCCTGACCAAGTTTGAAGTCAATATGATAAAAATCTGTAGGAGGAGTTGGATCAAATACCACATCCCCAAATAGCGAAAAATAATCAAAATGTGTGCGATAGAATCAAAATGGCTGACTTCCTGTAGGTTTTAGGTCATGATGTCAAGAGACTTTTTTGTACATCTGAGCATGTTACATAATGCCTCCAAATTTCGTTCATCTCGGACAAACTAAGCCCAATGACAAGGGGGTTTTGAAAGTTTCTAGAGGGTACTATGGAGCCATTTTACAGCGCCAGTGAATGAGACCCCTATCAGATGTCAATTTTTGGCAGGTCTGATGCGTGTGCAAAGTTTTGTGAGTTTTTGAGCATGTTTAGGCCCTCAAGACGGCAACTGTTGCGCTACAGGAATAATAATAGTCAGAGCAGTTCCAATAAGACCTTTGCACGGTTCATGCTTGGGCCCTTATAATCCTAACAATTCCAATAGGGCCTTCACACACTTTGTGGTCGGGCCCTAATAATCATCAATAGGAAAACAATAGGACCTCACACCTTTGGTGCTCGGGCCCTGATAATAATCATTGGGAAAACAATAGGGCCTCTCACCTTCGGTGCTTGGGCCCTAATAATGATAAACCGAGTGATTACAACAGGGTCCTCACAATTTTTGTTTCTTGGGCCCTAATAAACAAAGCGTTTACAATAGGTTCCTTGCAACTTCATTGCTCGAGCCCTAAAAATAAACTGAGCGATTACAATTACAATAGGGTCCTTGTACCTTCGGTGCTCTGGCCCTAATAATAATAGTAATCACTACAATTCTAATAGGGTCCTCGCAACCTCAGTTGCTCAGGCCCTAATAATAAACAGAACGATTACAATAGGGTCCTTGCACCTTCGGTTCCCAGGCCCTAATAATCCTAACAGTTACAGTAGGGCCTTCCCAAACCTTAACTGCCAGCTAAAAATAGCTGGCAGTTAAGGTTTTGTCATTTAAAGTGAACAGCAAGAAGGAAATGAAATGTGATTAATGTTCACCACCATTAGTCAAATGCCTTTTATTAAAACAATAGTTAGTCTCCCTCTTGTAAGAGTGCATCATTGTCCTGTTAGAGCTATTATGCATATTTGTAGAAGATGAGAATATGGAATCTTATGTGAATCAAATTTTCCCCTCACCCCTAGTTTCTGGGTTGGTTGCCAGTATTTCCTGGGGGAGATATCATGGTAATCAAAAGCAATTAAGCCATACCTACAATTAACTAACCTCTTACATAATATCAAACATTTTTTCTCAAACTTTGTACATTTAGTATCAAATATTCAATGTTATCAATAAATACTGATATTTGAGGCCATATTTTCAAAGGCTTTATCACTGCAAATACCACAAATTTCAAAAGAAATTGGGTCGCACAAGGGTTTTCAGGGGCAAATATCTCAAAACCTGGGCACATAAATCTAAAATTATCTTACCAGAGGTAAATAGGAAAATGTTTATTTAGTGAACTGATCCATTTTCTCATCAGATGATTACCAAATTCTCGTAATAATAATGGTTAGTTGACTGTGTCATAAGCTAACTTGCTAATATGAATGAAAATGACTGGTGTATCATTAGTTATCATGAGCTCTAACCAAAAACCACAACAAAACTCATGTCTATCTAATTCTGCTGGGACAACAAAGGTGTCCATTTAGAGACACAAGCAGATGTCCTATGTGAGGATGTCCAATTTGACCACCAGGGAGTGCATTATATCATCTGTCAGCCCTTTTTTAACTTCAACATGTTTTGAATTCACATTCATCACTAGCAGTCGAGCAAGTGGTATCAGCACAATGAGACAGGTGTTTTCGTGCAGGTATCTCACATCAGTTTTATTCATCAGGGATGACATGGGATAGCTATGCCAATTGCACACATTATTAAAATAAACATGGACCTAGGATGGCCTGTGGGACTGGTCAGGCAGAACCAATCTGCCCCACTGGCTTTCAATGTGAAACAAACTTAAAAATCGTGCATTCCCAAACAGTTTCAGGTAAGCCAAAAAGTGATGCAATAATACATGTTGCTGTAACAACATAACATGGTGCTATCAAGCAGCTTTAAGCGGATATGTTATTGTTTCTCCCTATAGTTCCAGCTGGATATTCTGTGGCCAACTCATGTGGATCTGCTGTCCATATGGGAAGAAATCCATTATCCTGTTTTATACACAATCACTGCTTTTTTAAATGGCCTTCAGGACTGCATAAAACAATGGTGTACTGTTGACATTCAGCATGACTGTTGATTAGGTTGACATTTGCAGAGTTCAAGGGTTACCCATTTGAATAGCTGTTATTATGGAAGAAAAAAGCACAGGCAAAAGCAAACAGCTTTTTCTTTTTTAACAAATGAAACATAATGACACTGCTTTATGTTTTTCCCAGTGTAAAATAAATTGAGAACTTGACCAGTTTTTTGTAAATTAATATCACTACTCAGTTCTGTTGATTGTTTTATATTCAGATTAAAATAACTGGCTGAGGATTTTGAAAACTGTGAGGAGGAATTTTCCAAAGCAAACAGGATAATGTGTGACATTTACAGAGGCTGTGCAAGAGCAATAACGTTTTACTGCTCTCTCTTTTACTTCAAGGTAAAGGCCAGAATATTATGACATGATCATGAACTGTTCCACATTGCAGTACTGTTGTTTCTTCTGAAGCCAGATATCTCAATGAGAGAGGGAACAGCTGACTCTACTCCAGGGGTTGGTTTTGTTTTTCATGTTTAAAAGCTGGCTTTGTCTACTGGCTTAGCATTGGCTTCCAATATAACAAAGAGAAATGACAACAAAGACTATCAGTGGTCATTCAGCAATGCATCTTTCTGTCAACACAGGGAAATGAAGATGCTGTAGTCAGTCATACCACAAAGGTTAACAGGGTGAAGGAACTTTGAGATAATGTCTGATACTTATGGGCTGTAATGCCCTGACTGTTTTTGCTGCAGTGTGGAAGGCTGAAGACACAGCAAGCCAATTTGGAGCAATGCATAATTTGGATGCTGTGCTCCGTTTCAAGCAATATCCCCTGGAAACCAAAGCTCCCCACTGAGTGCCTGCCGGTAGTCCATGCATATTTCATGAAATCAGACGCTGATTAACTGAATGGGTGCGAATAGTTGCATTCAGCAAAACCAATCACTTAATATAAAAAACATTTTTAGTTAAAATACAGGTGGAATAAAGTTTTAGATAAGACATGACCACACACTCTAAGAGCTCTGTTTTTTAGGCACTGAGAATGAAGACATGTCCATGAATCATGAATTCAAAATAAAAGCCCCCCTGTAAATTGCAATTTTGCAATCCAGGAAAAAGAACCAAACGACATTGATTGCATCATGTATAAACTATATCAGCTATACAAGCTAAGACTTTTCCTTTCGGAAACAACATTTTGACACATGGCCCGCAACAAGACAGGACTTAAAGACTATGTAAGATTATGTAAAAATGTAAGAGTCCACTTAACATTACATACATACAAGAAACAAATAGCGACTAATCAAGTGAGACACAACATGCACTGGTGCCCCCTGAAGGTCTGGGGCACTTTAAATGAAAAAATTACAAGTATTTGCATTTCGCTTGGGTGGATCGTAACCAGGTTGTAAATAGAGCTTCAAAATGCAAAAGGATAAATAGAAGCAAGAGACAAAAAATAGATAGTAGGCAATTTATTGAAAACTGCATTTAAACTCAAACAGTGTATCAGTGAATTAGCACATTGGTTTGGTTTAATTGCCTATTAGTTTCACACTCATCTGTTTTCAGAGAAAAAAAACTCTGAAAACCCCAGTATACACCATCAGCCCTGCACCTAACAGCAGAAAGATAAAGTTAGCAAATAGCTGGTGAATTGAACGGAGCATGTAGTGACTGAACAGCCAGATATTTTACCCAGGAGTCTTTGGAAAGCAAACACAGAGTGAAAAGGATGGTGACTATTGACTTATATCCATTGCTCCAAATGAATGTTTCTCTGTATCTGCAGAATGTGTGGCTAAGCAACTTTAACTCAGTGGCGGGCCGTGCATTTCACACCTAAGTTCAGTATCTTGCCCAAAGGTACTTTGGCATGCAGACTGGAGGAGCTGGGGATCAAAAAACATATATGAAAATATAATTCAGTAATTGTGACAGTGAGGCCAGCAGATTTTATTTATATATATATATATATATATATATATATATATATATAATTTATTTTTTTTTTTTTTGGCTGTTCAACTGTTTAGTTTAACAACACCATACTGACCTTTGTCTGTATGGTGTTGTTGAAGAATTCCCTTCTTGTTTTCCTCGGTTGTCTACAACAAGCTATTAATCTCAATCAGTGCACAGAGGATAAAAGTCTCCAGCATCCTGTTGACTGGCACAGACAGCAGTCAGAGCACATGTCAGCCAGTATCCCCTTCTTTGCACATGCTGCTCAGTCCAAACATACTGTGCTGCCAAATAAGACAGGTCAGCCAGTAACTAAAACAAGCTGACACATTGGCAAACACACACTAGGCATTATGATGCTCGTTTGCCCAATTTGGCAAGTTTTATTCACCCAAATAGATTCAGATTTGGTTTGGTGAGCCAGTGTTTTTAATTAATTTAAGTGGAAAGTTACATTCCTTTTGTACAAAACAACAACCTGGGGGCAAAAATGTGATCATGGTATTAAGCTTTTGTTTATGTGCCCAGGTAGCCCTTTTGATTTAACTGGGGCCTTAGTGTGCAGCACATTCTCAGACAGAAATGAAATATGTGTGTAGAGGCAAATACAGATGGAACACAGCATGTGTTAGGTAGCTGCAGGGTTCACCTGAGTCTTTTAAAGTCTGAGATTTCAGCTCATATTATTCTTATAAAACAGTCCACTGACACTGTGCTTTGCATTTGCTTTTAAAAGGGCTCTGACCCAGTGTTAAGAGAATTAGTGGTGTGGCGCAGGCCCGCTCTGTTCCCGACAGTGCTGGGTTAATGGAGATTCCAGAGCACGACACCACCCATTTCCCTTCTCTCTTTAGAGTTCACGTTTGTCCTTCAAATCACTGTGCTGTATCCCTCAGATAACTTGGGGCACTGAGGCCCATGTGAAGGTCACTCCTCCCCAAGCATATGGAACACTGCACTAGTGACAATATTTTCTATTCACATATCACATAGTCACATATCCTGTAAATCATTAACTACAGAGGATATGACATACATTCTGTGGACTCTGTGTCCTGCAGGAGATAAGAATTTGCAGTTGACCTTATGCCAGATGTTAATTACTACATGCTGCACACATCATAGTTGTTCACACAGAGGCAGATATTGCCGAACTTTTTAGTCTCCCAGTCAATCAGTGATGTGAAAAATGTTCCCAAAACATGCTATTTGTACTTTCAATACACATCACCATCTGAATATAGTTAGTCTGGAAGTAATTTCATGCATTCACTAACCAAAATGATTTAGCCAGTAAATTTACTAAATCAAGAACTTTACAGATATTAAATATCTCCATTATATTTTATATTTTATAGTTTATTTCATCTACCAGTTAAATAATGCCAGTCTTAAACAAACCATAACTCATCATTTGAGACATAAGCAGAAATGTGCATTGCACAATGACCTAACACAGTCCCATTTAAAAAATAACGGTTGTAAAACATAAAACAAAAGACAGGCTGTGCAGACTATTTGCATGATAATCATTTCACCTGCAGCCAGACAGGATACTGGTGACCTGCATGTGAACTGCTCAGCAGATGGAGGTGGTATGTTATATGTTGTGTAATGACTTTAATAAGGTGCCAGCATCATTAGGTGGCATATGTATCCCATCCTGTCTTTCATGTGTTGTTCTAAAAAAAACAAAACAAAACAAACCAAGAATATTCTACCACAAAAGAAGACAATAGCCAGTTAGTCTCTGAATCATAGGAGGAATGCAAACACATTACCTGACAGAACAAAGAAATGTTATTTGTATTGCAATGAAGGCCTCAGTATGCTTCAAACTGAGTGCTTGTTGAACTGTAAAATGGCATATGAAACCCTCTCATCCCACACATTTCTGACACTGGAACTAGGACGCATTTGTCTAACAGTTTTTTCAAGCACTTTTTTCATTCTTCATAAAAACTACTTCCATTGCCCGATTACCACGGACAACACTATGGATAACTTGGAGGAGAGGCTGAAGATGTGTGCTGTCATCCCCATTTGAACGATTTATAGCCCCTCTCCGTTTACCCCATTACATGTCATCATTTCATGCATCTTGAGCTGATCCAATGATCAAATGATTTTTTTTAAAACATGTGTAAAAGGAACCATATATACTTGGCATTTCAAGTGACCAGTTGTTATTTGTTGGCTGACTGTTACCTAGCTAGGTAAACTGCTATTGCTATAACTAAACAGTAGTTATTCTTTTTCTGGCATTTTTTAGCAGTTGACTTAACAGTGTCAGAGTTATTGCTACCATTCTCTGGACTAGAGTGATTTGCTGATTTCAGTTTAGCCTGGGAAAAATCACAATAGTCTGCAGTTAGATTTGTGGCATTGTCAGATACATTACGTCACACAATCAACATTGAGACCTGTCTTACTTGCATTTTTGTGACCACTTGCACTCTTGAATTTGTAATTGCACCGTGGAGCCTAAGCAGCACTATGTCTGCGAGGATCTCCATCAGCAGGCCCAGGATGACTTCAGGATCATTCAGACTTCTAGGATCATCAGCAGTAGGAAGAGCTGGATGTACAGCTACAACCCAGAGATCAAGCAGCAGCAGAAAAGCCTGCAGTCTCCAAGACGTAAGAGGGCGCGTCAGGTAAGTCGTGTATGGCTGCTGTAATAACCTAATGGCAAATGCCCTCTGAATGCTCTTCACCCAAAATTCCTCTGCCAACACTGTGACAATCTCATAAAATAATAAAACTGATACTTTTGAGGTATTTTTCCAACATCCGCTCAAGCTTAATGTGTTTCTGTTGATGGTGATCCTAGTCAACAGAATACAGCTATAATACAGTGTCTGTACTTCCAGAACTTTTTACTTAAGAGACAACATTCATTCCAGATGCTCAAATGACACAAGATAATTATCTTGAAGTACATCTTACATATATATAACATGATCTCACTTACCTCAAGCTCCAGCTGGTTTGGAGAAGACAGTGATAGCAGTCTAAATTCCTAGCCACAACTGGAACTCTGAACACTGTTTCATTTTCCTATAGACTTAAATTTCCTATCATTGAACTGGCACTCACTCTAAGCAACCTTTATACAGATATGTGACGCTACTTATATCCATTTTCCAAGTGCAACCCAAAAATGGCTGAAGAGGTGGTTCCCAAACCATTTTTGGTCCTTTGCCAAACCTCTTTTCAATAAACCATACACGACGGACATCAGTGAGGTTTTTGCCAGATGCTCCCCAGTAACCCCACACATGAAGTCTGATTCCTGAGCCCTCTCCAGCTATTTCAAAGTCTTTTCTGCATCTAACAGTTTTCCCCAGAAATCACATTGGGATTCCACAGATCTCAACCATACGTTATTGAGTCTCACTCATTGTCTTGTAGTGGGGCTAAACCTTATCCTGTAATGCACATGCAAAACCCAAGTTTGTCCACTACATCATGGCAACCCCTCTGTGATCTTACTATCCTACTCTGTGTCATCTGTTCAACTTCAGACAAAACTGCAGTTAACTCCAGGGAGCCATGCTGTCATAACCAAGGCTATTTTCATATGTGAAAAATAAGGCAGCTGGCCCACAGTGAAGAAGATTAAATAAATGACCTACAAGTAGGCCACTGACCCAGCTCTGGACACTCTGAATGTATGTCCTCTCTATTGTTTTACTTTATCTCTCATCTCTAGTTGAGAGCTGGTCTACTCCCCTGGCAGTGGTCTTATCTGCAATCAGAGCCAATATGTTTATCACAGCACTGACCACCACTTCACCCCAGACCCTGACAGCTTCTGGTTAGAACCTTTATATGGGCTGTTGGGTTCGGTCTAGACTGGTAATCAAGTCATTTTGCTCTAACATGATAAGTGAGTCCATTCAAACCTCTAGTATGCTACATTTTATTCCAAACAACACTCAGACTCCTTAGAGTCTTTGAACTCAGATGCTCTAAGCTGCTGTCGGGCCAAATTTACATTGCCCTGCAAAAGAGCCACTTCAAATGATGGAAGGGTGTTGTGAAAGTGAGACACATGACTTGTCTGAAGTTGTAAAGTTACATAGTCTTCCTTCATTTGCCTTTTTTTTACTATCACTGTTCTTTAGCACTGACATACCAAGACAAATTCCTTGTATGTGCTAACTTACTTGGCAATAAATCTGATTCTGAAATGTATTAAAATGATTTTGGAAGAATTATTCCCTCACCACATGCGAATGCTGAGACATACTCACTTGAATGACATGCATCTTTATTTCTCTAGGGAGTGGGGCTCATTGTGGGATCAAACAAGTAATTAAAAACAGGCCTGTATTTTGAAGGAGATTTGGAATTTTATGTGCAATTGAGATAGCCTATGGCCTTGTGTTACGCATGGGCTGCAACTTGCAGAGACAGACAGCAGCATGAGTAATGGTGTGAGCACAAGGCTCTTATTTAGCCCTCCACTGAAGAGGCGCATGCAGGATCCTGAAAAACACAGCAGTACACAGCAGCTTACCCTGGGGTCTGACAACATGGCTCTAAAGGAAATATAAGAGTGTGCAGTAGCACAGTAACACTGGCTATATGAGTATATTCTACAATAAATAAATGCCGTGAAAATAGAGAAATACAGTGGAATAGTATCTTACTTTTCAGGTTGATTACACACATGCACACACACACACTTGTCTAAATGTTAGAGTTCAGAGTTCAGCCAGTCCATGGGCCGGCTCTGAATCGTGATTGGATCTCCTCCGGACTCTCTAGCAGGGAAACT
The DNA here is from genome assembly GCF_001640805.2 of Lates calcarifer. Lineage (NCBI taxonomy): Eukaryota > Metazoa > Chordata > Actinopteri > Centropomidae > Lates > Lates calcarifer. Next base: position 11,775,535 of record NC_066844.1, read on the forward strand.
TTTCGTACCTCCCCCTCCGCATGCCTGCTAGTCCAAGCAGCGTCGCGATAGTCAAAAGGTTTCCTACTTGCGGCGCTCTGAGGACCGACAGCAGGCGGCTCTCCAGTCCATCAGTCCGTACATGACAAGGTAACACAAACCGGTGTTTTAACACAAATTAACTCGTCGAACTCGTCCTTTTTTAAATCAATTTGCAAATCTGATTTTGCTTGTCTGCTTTAAAACATGAATCCATGGTTGTGGTAAGAACATCATGAGTTAGTCGATACGGATGACTTTTTCCAGCCTAAACTTTTACCGGCGAATTCAACTGTTTTCTCTGGTCTCTCAGGGAAGAGGGACGATTTCTAATGTTGCTAATTGCATACAGGTGTGAAAAACCTGACCAGACTTTTAAAGCTTTTTGTAACATTTGTGTTATTTACGCATCTTACGCATTGTCTACAACATACAAGTGAATTTAAAGCATTATCACTTTCCGTAGGCTAACTGCATCTTCAATATCTCACCATATAGCCTAAACGAATCAGCCAGCATGCATTTCAGAGTGCGTTAGTCACAGAGTGTATGTAAGAAGGGTAGTCTTTCCGTTACAAAAACAGATTTTCTCTCTAAAAAATTCTGCCACAGTTCCTTTTCATTAAATGAACTCTCTCCCTTTTGTCCATGTTGGGAGAGCTGCATGACATCAGGGACTGTTAGACATCAGAGAGTGTGTGTGCAGCAGAGGGAAAGAGAGGAATCCCCCACCCCTTACCAAGCTGCTTAGACTTCTCCATTTTTTTTTAATTTTTTTTTTTTTTGGAGCCATGCCTTTCCAACTTTCAGTGTCAAATATGGTAGCCACACCTCACTTTCCCTGTCAGAGCTGCAGTGATATTCACTTCTCGGGCTAGAGATAAGCTCAATTTAGTGTTGGACAGCCTTCAGTGCAGGCTGGGGCTAGTTATCCCCAGCAAGTCTGCAGCAGGAGCTCCAACACTGAGAATTCTTTTTTTTCAATTCCTCTCCCTCTTCTCTGTTTCAATGATTGCATTTTGTGGTTTAGGCTTTGTGGTTAGAGCTTGTGAGGGTTTTTGTCATCAAATACAGTTATTTTACAATTGGCTTTTATATCAATAAGCCTAAGAAATATGTTGCATACATTTATCTTTATCTTACAGAGGGGAAATGATTTGATCTGTATGAATTTATTAATTTACAGTTATTTGTTAATGAGAGGCTGAAACGTGACTTAAAACAAACACAAATCAAGTTATATATCCTCCATAAATGGAACAGTTTAGCCATGTTCACTATTCACAACATTTTCTAAGGCCAAGGTGTCACATTTTTGATGTGTTTTAATGCTTGGTTTTGTATTAGAGAAGTTGTGGTAAAGGTAATACAAGCAGTTTTTAAGATTAGAAACTAATAAGTAAAATGTGTAAACTATTCCCAGTCTGTTAAGGTCATTTCTGGATCCCTCTTCAAGTTTGTGGTTCATGAATCAGATGACAGTGAGATTAACATATGGTTAGAATTACTGATCTTATTAAGAATAGGTTTACTGATCTGTGACAGCAATATTCATAAGAAACTGGTGTCAAATATAGGTGATAGAGCTTTTAGATACTTCATGATAGGTTAGGATACAGGTTGGCAATTGACATTAGATCTGTCCAAAAACATTTTTGCAAAGGGAGTATGTATTAAATTTGAGGTTATGATTTTTATGGTAGATTCTGTTTTTAACAGATTTTATTATTTAATTTATTAATGATGGTGAAATGCACTAATGAACCGACTACAAAATAGAGCTGTGTGAATCCAGTCAGCTTGAATTTTGAGACATAGACATGGAAAAAAGTTAGAACTTAGACAGGCTCCAAGTTTCATCACAGCAGTCTCCGTAATGATTCAAAACATTGTACTGCACCTGATGTTAATGAGGAGTATGTAGTCTTAATATTTAGACAACCATGAGGCTGTAAAAATTGGACTATTGTGAGCTCAACTATGAAACCAGATGTTGGTCTGCTTTCATTTTGAGAAGTAAGCCTCTGTCTGCCTGTCTGTCCCTCTCTCTCTCTTATTTCTTGCAGAGTAGAGATGATTCAGATGGACAGAATGTGCCAGAATCTTTGATGATAAACTAAAGGCCTTGGATTATACCTGATCTCCTTTTGATTGTTGTATGCACACCTGATGCCATGGCCTATCTCATAAGAGCTGAAGTAGCGCTGCTGAGGTGTACATTGCTTTTTCTCTACCTGAGTGTCAGCTTGTGCCAGCCTGACTGCACCAGTGTGGACTGTCCCCTGCTCGACAATTGTATAGAAGAAGTGCTGGAGACTGGGTCCTGTTGCACTTCATGCTTACAAAAAGGATGCACATGTGAGGGTTACCAATACTATGATTGCGTCAATGTTGGATTCAAGAATGGCAAAGTGCCCGAGGGAGATTCTTACTTTGTGGACTACGGCAGCACAGAGTGCTCCTGCCCTGTGGGAGGAGGACGGATTAGCTGCCACTTCATCAGCTGTCCTGATATGTCACCAAACTGCATTGAAGTTTCAGAACCTGCAGATGGTTGTGCGCAGTGTGAACGCATCGGGTGTGTTCATGGTGGGCAAAAATATGAGGCTGGACACTCCTTCCACATTGACCCCTGTTTTGTCTGCCACTGCCCCAATGAAGGGGGGAAGCTGATGTGCTACCCTTTCCCTGACTGTGATCCGAAGAAAATCCATAAACCCATGTTACCTGCACCCACAGAGGAAGACACAGCCAGCAGGCATGACAGTTATCCCTACAGGTTTGACCAACAAGGCCATACAGATCAAATTTCAACACCACACAGAGATGAGAATCTTCCTCTCATTGAATCATTGCCGTTGGATAAGGAGGAGCCTGAAGACTATGACTACAGGTCCTACAGACCTTCCAGAGACCTACCCTCAATCTCTGGTCTTCCCCACCCAGTCCTCCTCCTCCAGCAAGTTCATATCTGTGTCTCGAGGCTCTGAAATTCAGAGTTTTGACAAACACAGCAAGCTGGAGCTGAGAGAGCGATATGGAGTGCATGACCATCCCATAGGCAGAGAGGAAGTGACAGAAAATCCCCTGAGAGAAGATCAGGGTACTGTCAAGCCACATATGCAGGAGGACACCACAACTTCTTGGCAGCCCTCACAGGGTCTGACAAGTGCACAAAGTGTCAGTCCACAGACACATTTAGAGAACCCATTGCTTGCACACAGGAGTTTGGGTAGTGTCGTTTTTCCATTACACCAAGGTTTAGGGGATAAAAAACACCCAGACTACCCACATATAACTGAGAATGGAATATATAATCAGAGACGCTCTGAGACTAAGACACATCACCAAAATGCATCAGACAGTATCATACCCAGAGGTTCAGAAACTCAGTTCAATGTTAGTCATCCATTGAGAGGTACAGACAGTCAAACCAATCAACAGAGAAGATCAGATAGAGTGAATTTTCCAGTGTACACTCAGAGAACACCAGAGAGCTCAGTCCATCCCCAGGCAAGTTCAAATGATCAAAAAAAATTACAGGGTACAGCTCCACCAGACAGTGAGGAAGGTGTGGATGCAGGAGTGAGGGAAGAGGATGAAGAGGAAAAGGAAGAAATAGTAACTTTTCAGAGTGTCACTGAGCCTGAAGGAAAAGATGTACCCTACCTGATGAAGTCATCACAACAGGAGAAAAGCAATGAGCAGTCCAAGAGCAACAACCCAACAAGCAGCTACAAAAAGACCACACCTGAGCACAGTACCAGCTCACCCAGGGGGCGTGAGTACCACACAACACCTACGGTCCATTTTATCAAAACCACGACCACTCAACTGCCAGTAAAGGTCAAGCTGGATGAGAGTCAGCCCAGCAGAAAGCCAGGTCAAAGGTTGTTTAATCTTCACAGTGAAGACGGAGAGAAGGTGAATGAAGAGGGGATGGAGGATAAAGATCAGCCTGTTTTACTCATCAAACCTGATGAAGGTAAGACAAAAGATGTTTAGATGCTTTCACAGCACAGACCATCATGCTCAGTTCAAAAAATACTATTCTTTTTATTAATCTATTTTTTGAATAGAGGACAGTGATTTCTATTACAGAATAAACTGACTGACTAGATTTGTTAATGTATTGTCAATTTGTCTGCAAAAACAAAGCAAAATACTTTTTATGTTTGGCTTAGATGGAAAAAAATTGGAATATCAGAAAAAAAAGATGTGATAAAGACTGATTGAAACAGATTTTTCAAACTGACTTCTATATTGCAGCACCTGCTTTCTGCCTCTTCAGCTCTGGTAGAATTCATGCTATGTTGACACGCACTGTTACAGGCCTCCACCTAAAGCCCAGAGTGCACAATCCCAACTTTTTATTGCTTATAGATTGATAAATCAGTGAGGCCAAAGTATCAGCCGATGTTAGCTTATTGCAGATACATTGATCCTGGTGTGTAAGTCAGCTGATAAGGAACAAGAAATTTCAATAGAGATGCTGAAACTAATTCTTAGTGTCTCTGTCACATAGTGTGTCCACCAGGTTGCACAAACAGATTGAAATTGATTTTTTTTACTTATGTGTTTATGTAAAAAAAAAAAAAAATACTGTTGGCCAATATATATGATTTTACAGTCCCAGATATCGACATCGGTGTCAAAGATCCAGTGTTAGTTGGGCTATACTTCTTATTTTAGTCAGTATTTTACTGTTCTGCTTGTATACACTCTTACATATGCTAAACATAAGCTACCAATGTACAATGTACCAATTGTTAAGACAGGGCACTTGTTGCAAATCACCCCATCTCTCACCATAATGGTACCACTATCTTGGGTGGCAATGAAATACCATGGTGTATCAGAGAGCCTTCTCACATTCCCTTGTCTATACAGTACTTCTGTAGAGGTGAATTATGGACATTACAACAGAAACAAATTTTGTCAAAAGGTGATGCATGAGTGAGAATAACAACTAACCCAAATTAATTTAATGGACTATTGACTGATAATTTGGCCAGTGGGAGTCAATCTGTAGCATTTACAACCTTATAAAAGATGATCTGGTTAACTTTTTAGTAAACAGTGACCTATTTTAGTTATATTTAGTTTAGTTATATTTCTCTCCCTGTCATGTGATTCACAGATACACAGTTTATAATCTGATACAAAAATGACACAATCTGATCTCAGCAGTAATTAGGATTTGGTATTTTTACCTCTTTTAATTGTGCGAAATTATTTCCTGGGCACAAATTGTGGTTGTTTTTCTGAATTTGCTATTTTAAGTTATGCTGTATGGGCATGTCACTATAAATAAAACAGCAACTCTCAGTAACTTTATCGTCAGTGCACAGTCCATCTTAAATGAGTAGTGAGGTTTGAGGAGCGCTGCATATTTTATGCTACAGTGCCTTTTGAAGACTGCTGTTGCAGTTTAAAAGTTTCAGAGGTTTCAGGAAGGCTTGTATGCAGTAGTTGAAGAGTCACAGTCTGGTGACACAGGAGTATAGCAAGAGGTATTGGCAAAGAGTTTTTGACCGCCACATAATTTCCAAATATCATACAGAATTTAGTCCGTAAGAATTGCTTCCTATTGCTTCCCTATTTTCACCAGCTACTCGCATTTCTTTGCACTGGCAGTAGTGCACGGTGGGTTTTTGACCCTCTATGCACCCACTTTTTTTTTTTTTAATATAAAAGTATTGGTTAGTACAGCTTTAAATCTGTTATTTAGACAATAACTCTTTTTGAACTTTACCAGATTTAATTTTTAAAGTCTAAATGACACACACCTGTATGTGCTACTGTAGCAATTCATAGATCTTAATTATATTACTTAGCTGTAAGAAATATTTCTGGGTTGCAGTCTAGCATTTAGGACAAAATTGTCCTCACAGAACAATGTTTCCTTTTTCTATTAGTTCCGCATACCAAGCCAAGCCATATGAGTGTATGGAAGGAGAGGAGTCCCTAGGTATTGTATCAGAAACAGAAACATAAATAGTGAGCCCAGAGTTTGCCTGGAGCAGGGAGCCAAATGCTACTTCCATGGTGGACATCTTCTCACAGCAGTCTCATATGTCTCACTGCCATCACTCAAACTAGTAGTTTTTTGGGAGATAATATTACATTTCAGAGTGGAAATGATTAGTTGATGAATTGATTAAAACAATAACAGAACATGATAGTGTTGTGAATCTTGATTTGATTCCATTACGATTCAGAGGGCTATGATTATCTATGCATCTTGATGCATCGTTTTTCTTTTTTTTTTTTCTCACTATGTGACAAGTTGGTACCAAAGTACTTGTAATGACCCATAATAACGTTCATATCACATTCTTCTGTGATTCCCTGACTTCGATTTTGGTCTCGTTGTAGTGTCAGGACTGCTATGTTAATAAAGTATCTGGGAGGTTGTATCTTGGCTCCAAAGCTCCAAACATAGCGCAAAAGAGACAGGCACAATCAATAACAGCTTTACTGGATTTGGGATTTATGCCAGGAGATCTATTTTAAATCTAAATTAGCCTTAGTTTTCTCTTCTTTCTCTCTCTCCCTCTTGCCTCAACCAGGTATCACCACTTTCTCCACCTCATAACACTGCAGCAGTGACAATAATTTTCCTGTGGCAGGCTGCCACCAAAAAATATATACAGCGGAAACACTGTAGACATAAAGTTGCCGACCCCCGCGCTAGCATTCCATTATCAATTAACACTTTGAAAATCAATTTTTGACATTTCTGAATCAATTCAGAATCGTCCATGTCCACATGCAGTGCATCTAAGAATCAATTTTAGCATAAGTCGTTAATTCAGTTAAAAAAAAAAAAAACTGTTCCAGCTTATTCTAGCATATTACATGTGAAAGTTTGCTGCTTTTCTCTTATGTAATATAATATTAAAGGCTTTTTGGACATCTGGCTCAAGCCTCGTCTTAGAATGACGGCAACCGAGATAGGAAGGGCCAGCAACCCACCCCATATCTTCTGTGAAGAAGCCACGCACTTCAAAACATCAAACAAGGGTTAAGTAAGGGGAAGGCGTGGTTCCAATTTGATGAAGATGTGGACAGCATCCCAGAAGCAACCATGAAGAGGGGAGTGGATAGGAAACTCCACACTCTGACAGCTGTGATCATAAGCATTACCACGGAAAGATGTCATCCAAGAGTGACAACAGAGTGGTAATGCAGCTGATCAGAGAGGCCTGTTAAGGGAACGTGGACATGGCTGCATAATGAGGAGACTTAGCAAACGCATATGGCTCCATACCCCACAAACTAGTGGAGGCAGCTCTAGAGATTATGTCTAGCGCAACATCAAGGACCTCATCATGGATTACTATGACAATTTCAATCTGAGGTTCACTTCCGTGAGCATCACATCTGAGTAGCACTGAATTGAGAAGGGAGATTATTACCATGTCCACCATCTTGGTGACCCTCTTTTCCTTGGCCATGAACATTCTGGTCAAGTCAGCTGAAGTGGAGTGCAGAGACCCAGTTACCAAATCTGGAGTCCAGCAGCCCCCCATTAGAGCTTTCATGGATGACTTAACTGTAACAACATTGTCTAGAGAGGCTAGCCTTTTGGGCCCATCCCATCAATCACTGAGAAAGCCATAAAGAGCCTGGGAAAAACATTTGCCTGCACCCTGAAGGACTCCACATCAATCAGGGCAGCCAACCAAGAGCTGGATGGTTGGTTGATAGCTGTTAATAAATCAGGACTCCCAGGGAAATTCAAAGCCTGGATTTACCAACATGGTATTCTGACTAGGATCCTGTAGCCATTGTTGGTATATCAATTCACACTGTCTACTGTGGAAGGCTTTGAGAGGAGGATTAGCTGTTGCCTCCAAAGCTACAACAGTGTAAACAAGCTAACACTCCCCATTAACAGCCTCAGTGAGGAGTTCATGGTGAGCCGAATGAGGGAAGTGCTGCAATACAGAGAATCCACTGGCTGGAATTGAGGTGAGGACTCGAAGGAGGGGGAGAGCACAGGAGGCAATTGAGCAGGCAGAATCATGTTTGGTCCACAAAGTGCCACAAAGTGCTGGTGGGATCTGTGCCAATCAGCCAAGCAGTTCTGGGCAGCGCCCCAGCAACCCGCTACAATAGACAGGTGGAAAGCGGTCCATAAAGAGGTGAGAGCCGGGGTCAACCAGCTGCGTGCAAGCCAGATGCTGGGTCTGTGACAACAGGGTGCATGGACCAGACGGGAACAAGCAATGGAATGAAGGATCATGTGGTCTGAGTTGTGAAATGCTGAATCCTTTCGCATCAAGTTCCTCATCCAGTCAGTGTGCAACGTTTTGCCCAGCTGATCTACTTCTTCTGTTGGGGCAAGACTGAAACACCATCATGATCCTTGTTCCAGGGAAGAAGAAAACTGGAGCACATCCTCAGCAGCTGTCCTAAAGCACTTGTGGAGGGTTGCTACCGCTGGTGTCATGAACAAGTGCTGAAGGTAGTCGTTAGTCCATCTGCAGTGCCATCGACCAAGCCAAACACCTCTGACCAGCAAAACGTAGCATCACCTTTGTGAGAGCAGGAGAACAACCAAACACCAGACCTAAAAAAAATATATATATCATGGAGACCACCCTTAGACTGGATATTGTGCTGGTATCAGTGACATCAAAGCAAGTGGTTTTATGTACCTACCTTTATAACTCCAGACATCATGTGTCATTAAGAGAATCATCAAGTTTTCATCACAGAATAGAATAGATCTAGAATAGAATAGATCTTTATTGTCACTGTTCCAAATCAATGAATCACCATTTAGCAACTCTTGTAGTGATTGCTGTTTACATAGGAACTTGCTAATAGCTGATTTGGCATGCTTAAAATGGTATGATAAATGTAAATAATCATAGGTTTAAAACTTACCTGACCTTGCAGCCCACAGGGGTTATCTTGGTTCTGAAAGACTATGATCAGTGTTGAATCGACTTCTGACAGAATAACCAAAGATGTAATGTTTTATATTTTATAATATTCTAACCTTTTTAAAAGAAGGATCAATGCATGGCTGTTGTACTCTATCACACTAGATTGTACAGGTGTTGCTTTACTGTGAGTTCAAGGTTTTCCACTAAAATTACATCAAAAGAGACATATACGCTCAATACATTAAGTGGACTTTAAACAGCTGATAAGATTATTCAGTTCTTCATCTATTTAGAGGCTGGTCTCAATCAGTTAATCTTTTGATGAGATAATGTAATTACATAATCAGTGTGCCACATTTGATTTATTTGCACATTGATTCATGGTAATAAGAAGAAACTTGTGCCAGTGGATCAAGACATGGTCACAAAGTTTCTTCCCAAAAATGATGCATTGCTTTGTCCTGTGTAGCATATGCAGGAGGATAAGCTTGGAAGGAGTTATCTTTCACGTGACAGGGTGCTCTTATAGCAGATAAACTGCTTTCTCCTGAAAGAAACACTCCAGATTACAGATAAGTGGCTGTTCACAATCTTATACTAGTGACGGAGGGGAGAGCCAGACAGGACCTCTCTCTACGCTGCTGATAATGAAGCTTATCAGTGCTGATGGCACATCATCTCAGAACAGCACTGGCAAAGCATGCAGGATTTGGCAACTCTTTAACATATGACATAAATGGCCCCATTTGTTATAAGGCTGGGTGATCTTTCTGAAGATGATAGGTGAGCTTTGTCTCAATAGTTAACTGCTAGAGTTACATCTGCTTATGTTTTTGCATGTGTAACTCTTTCTGAAGTGACACTAAAATGAAAAACATTTTTTTTGCCTTTATACTCCATAGTGTACATACTGTTTGACCATCATAATGTTATCATTTTAGAAAAAAATTTAGAAAAATGGAAATTCATTTCATAGAACAATTTAGATAATTGATTGTCAGTTGGCAAGCAAAAATGTCAAACATCTGACAGTTCTAGATTCTCGAATGGGACGATTTGTTGCTTTTCCTCATCTTTTATTGTAGTTAATTCAATAATTTGGGGTGATTGAACCTTGGGCTGTTCTCAATGTTGTCATTTTCACAATTTTCTTATGTTTTTCAGAACAAGCAATTAATTAATTAATCAGTAGATTAATTGATAACAAAAACAATTATTAGATGGAGCTCTCCATTAGGTTATGCTGAGGAATTATTCCTTTCTTGTGTGTGTCAAAGAGGCAAGGTGTAGGGAATCATGCACAAAGTCGTAGAGGTCAAAATCTTCGAGAGTCTGAATCTGCATTATAATACTCCTCACCAATTTTCTCTAGATTTAGTTCATTTTTACTGCTTTGTAGAAGGAAATGTTTGTCAGTGTAGAACTTCTGATCCCTGCTTACAATGAGTTGTATAAATGACACTCAGCCAGTCAGATATCCTTAACAGTCTGCCAGGGTGATGGAGTGGCTGCTTCACTCTCTCTGTCCCTGGACTTAGGTGAGTGAGTCCTCAAGTGGCTTTTCAAGGGTTAGTGTCATGATAAATCATGCATGATGACAACAGCTGTCTGAGGCATATATGTGACTCAGATTTCCATCTGTTACTTCATCTTGCTTTGGACTTGTTAGACATTTGTGACAAGAAACACTACAGTTAGATCAGTCACATTAAATAATAAAAGTGTTCTTGCTAGTAAGCTTGGCAATGTGGCACTGGAAATACATTGGGAAGAGAGTAAATGAAGCCTTTGGAATTACATGCATTTATTTATAGGTTTGTTGTAAAATATGATTGTAGCTGAATTTGTCTCATGTTCAATGTCAGTGTCGATGTTTACAGTCACCTATGCAAATCATGGGGGATGGGTGCATGGAGCATAGGGGAGACTGCTGCTCTTCAAAAAGAAAAATATTTACTGGACAGCTTGACATGAATTCCCAATTGTATCACAGTATCTTACAAGATAATGTCAGGGTGGCTGTCTGCCAGCCATTAAGAGGAAGAAAAGAAGTTTCTAGGGAAATATCAGAAATGCCCCTTTTCCTCACAGCCAGTTGGGGGAATGTCTTGGTACCTGTGTTTGATTGACAGCAGCTGGCAGAGTGTCAGTGTTGCACGGTAGAGAAAGCAAGACAGAGTAAACAAACTTGCTCTAGACTAGATGTCATGGGCAGACTTTGTTGTTAGCGATATTGAAGAGTAAGAATCTCATTAGCATCTAACCAGTCTTAAGTGACACTTGCAGGTACATTTATATGCTATTTAATTTCCTGCCGTTAATTAGCTATATAGCCTGCAAGCCGACATTACCAGTACACTTTTTCCTGGTCAGTGTTTATTTTCAACAAGCTAAGGTGCAGGAAAAGATGTGTGGTCAGTTTTGTTAGTTAGATAAGAAGCAGACTTTAGCAGGGAAGCTCATTTGGGTTGTTGCTGATGTTGCTGCTTTATGCTAAATCAGACTGGTAATAAGTTACCTGTCTATATGGACCGATACTGGAATGGTATCCCATCAGATATATGCTAAATGTGAAACATGACCAAACATGAAATAAATAAATTTAAAAAATAGAATAAATGTAATACATTTCTTTTTCTCAAAGGAGGATGCAGGTGTTTTACATGGTAGATATGAGTGCTGTAGCAAAAAAGGGAAAATCCAGTTTGATTTCAGCTGGACTTGAAATGATTCTTGTGTTTAAATGACCTAACTGCAAAACTAACTGCAATGGAGGTAAACGAGGAAATAGAAATGGAGGCAGACTGATGTCAGCTCTGGTGTTGAATGGTAGCAAACAGGGCTTAGCTTCCTTGGGAAATTACTCCAAACCCAGCAGGATAGAGTTGCTAACATTACCCTAAAATAATGCACTAAATTAGCATTCTACTAGATATAACTAGATATCTACTCTAGGTAGGTATCTTGTTATGTCATTCAGTATTCTCATCTTATGGTGACAAACAAGAATAGTCTGTTAAATCCAGTCCTTAAACTTACACGCTTGTGTTGTTGGATTTGTAAAAGCACAAAAAAGAGACACCATCCTCCAAACTCTGTATAACATATACTGCTATTGTCAGGTCTGCCGTGCCAAGTTACAGTTGCTAAGCTTGATTAGTTGGTTTGTGAACAATCAATGCAGCTACAATCGAAGAGAAACATGCATTAAGTATATCACCATGAAAAATTGCCATTTTGGAATGAGAAAGGACCTAACCTTTTTAGAAATGTTTTGCATTGTTAGTAGCTGCTGGGAGCGATTTATACTCTAGTAGTGTGGGAGTGTTTCTTCTAATATACAATACAGCCTGGAAAATGTGTTGGGAAGTAATCTCAGTTCCCAGTGAAGTAATTGTTGACTCACTGGTTACAATCAGCAACAATGTCTGCTTAAAGATTTATTACAGTCATCTGCTATAGAACTGTAAAACATTATTTATTATGCCTTTTTAGAAATAAGATACAACAACACGGAGATGACTGACTGTTATCTCATGCTGAATTATTTTCCACACAGTGGAGTACTTGGATGAATGTGATGGAGAATTGTCCTGTATTAAAGTCATGGCCTTCTTGAATGATGCATACTTTTTCCTGTACCATTGCTTGAATAAAGTATCTTCTAAAAACTGGCAGTATGTTTGGGAGTTGATTTTAAGTCCATTTTCAACCCGAAACGGTCCAACTAGCTCATCCTAATAGCAGCCCATACCAGTGCCCCACCTCCACCTTGCTGGCTTGACTCGAAGTGGAGCTCTGTGTCCATTAGTGATTCAGCCACAGGCCCATCCATCTGGTCCGTCAAGAGCCACTCTCATTTCAATTATTAGCCCCTGTATGAAAGTTTAATTGAAACAATATAATTCCTCAAAAACCAAAAACTACCAGGGTCAAAATTATTAGCCTCCCCATGCCCCGATGCTATCCTTTATCCTTTTTGCTGGATAACACCTTGTAGAAGTTGTAGTTTTCAACAAGGCTCTGACACGTCTCCTGGTTCCAGTATGTGTAACCTTTCCCCAGGTTGTCCTTAGCATACTTCAGTCTAGCTTGAAGGTGTCTCTTCTGCAGAAGTAGTTTTTCTTGGTCTGCAACCTCGTGTCCATTCCTGTGCAGAGCTCTAGTAATTGTCTTATTGGAGACTACAATTCCTGACTTGTCTAAGTCATTCGCTAGTGTCTTAGCAGTTGTTCTGGGGTCTTCAGACTGGGGCCTTTAGACGCACAGTCTACATCTCTCACTAATTTTCTTTTCAGGGTCTTTGAAATCTTTGGCTTCCTACCTCTGCCAGGCTTGTTCTGTACTGTGTGGCTCTCTTTGAATGTCTTGATGATACTTCTCACTCCAGTTCTTGACACTTGCTGTGATAACTTTGTATATCCTTCTCCTGCTTTGTGAGAATCAACAATTCTTTTTCTCAAGTCTAAATTGATTTCTTTTGTTTTTGGCATGATGCTTTCTCAAGTGACAGCTCAAACCCTCACTGAAGTTTTTATACTGTGTAAATTGGGAGATAACCCTCAGTTTTAACTGACAAGCTTTGAGCATTACAAAGTTAAAGCACATTACTGCACAACAGTGGTTTGTGCTATGACTCAATAAAAAGGTCAGTTCTTAAGGGGGCTAATAATATTGACCCTGACCTTGTTTTTCTGAAATAGTTCTGTTATTGTATGCAAAAAGAAAAAAATTATTTTGAAAACTAGTATGCTTAAAATGCTATGTTGAAAATTCCCTGCTCTCTTAAAAAAGCACTTAGGAAAATTGTTAAATTTCATACTGGTCTAATAATGTTTTCCTCAACTTTATGCTGCATTTCTGGAATATGGCAACACTGGAGGATAATGGGTTCCTGGCAGTTTCGCATTTAATTCTTCTCTAGTCTTTAGCAGTTAATTTGTGTCTTTTTTTTTTCTCCACACATTTCTTGCGACCCTGTTGACTATTTGCAACAAAACATTTGATTGTTTGGTGATCACACCTCAATAGCTTAGCTACTTCAAGAGTGCTGCATCCCTTTGAAAAGCATTTTACAATTGTTGACTTTTCAGAGTCTGTTAAATCTTTTTTTGGGCCATTTTGTCTAAGGTAAAGTAGCTGCCTAATAATTATGCATACCTTGATATAGGGTGTTGATCACTTTAGGCCACAGCCTCCCTCATTACACAAATACTCATCACCTGATAATGCTTAAATCCAATAAGGATTCAAGTTTATACAGCTTGGACTTGGAATGCATAAAAATGACAATAAGGTCAAAATACTTGTTTTCACATCAGCATTTCTACAGAATCTATTTCAATTCTGTGAACAGAGCTCATCTAGCATACTCTCTCAGACCTGTAGTCTGTAGTCTAGTAGTTTGCATGTGTTCAGTAAATGCAAGACAAAGCTTTCCATCTGTTTATCTATAATCACCCTGCTTCCTCTGAGATATACAATACCAAACACTGAGCTATGTGTGCCTGAGAAAACTCTGACTTTGATCTGAAATTTGGACTGTATCCAATCAAGGGAGTATGTACACAACATTTAAAAAGCATGTGTCTGCATGTCTGGATTAGAATAGAATAGAATAGAATAGAATAGGCTTTATTATCATTGTACAGTTAAGTACAATGAAATTGTGGTTAATGACACAAATTATTTAGTTCTTCAAGGGTATTATAATAGAAACAGTTCAAGCTGAGTTACATAAATACTGTACCATGTGATGTTGGATCAGGTGACTAAGACTGGATTTCCTTTCATCACATAATAAATGGTTGTGTCAAGCACTTGTCTCATACATTAAGGGATTCAAACCTTATACAGAGCACAAATTGACCACAGTGGTGGTTGACTTATGCTTCATGTCATTGCCCACTTGTTCAATAAAGACACACAGGGTTTATTCCAATACTTACTTCCATTTTTTTATTACACACTGTAGCTTTGGTAAGGCTGTCCCATTACTTGTGGGATTTCAGTTCTTTTCACTTTAATGTTTTAGGATTTCACAATTTTTCCAAGGTCAAGAATGAACTCTCTCTATAACCATATTTCATAGTTTGTGGGTTTTCAAAGCAGACAACAACTGTGTTTTTAAGTGAAACATTTAGAATGCCCCACATAGAAAGATTTACACTTGTAGGAGCTTTTATTGCACTTCAAGTAGTGAGTAGTCAGATTGTCTCCTCTGCTTCTCTACTCCATGAATGTGTTTGAAGGGGCTTAAACAGACACGTGAAACAGGAGGAAGGAAACGTAACTATAAATGACAGTGACACAGAGTAAAGACTCTAGCACTGAGCAGAAATGAAAGAGCACATATATTAGTTAAATAGTATAAATAAAATATTCAGTTTTCTTAATTATTTTCTTGTTTTAGAAATTATGCTTAGAACTGGAAAAATAAATCCCAGTTTGTCATAAACCCCTCTAAGAGTCTACACCAGCAAAGTATCCCAAATTGAGATTTCAGCATGGTCAGCTATCGATTTCTTCATCATCACTTTCATTTTAGTTTGCTAAAAGTCAAGTCAAGTCAATTTTATTTATATAGTGCCAATTCACAACAGAAGTTATCTCGAGGCACTGTACATATAAAGCAGGTCTAGACCATACTCTTTACCTTATAAAATTTACAGAGAGAGACCCAACAGACCACCATCATGAGCAAGCACTAGGCGACTGTGGCAAGGAAAAACGTCCTTTTAAGAGGCAGAAACCTCAAGTAGAACTGGACTCAGGGTGGGCTCACATCTGCCTCGACCGGTTGGGTTTAGACAGAGAGAGGGGGGTGGGGGGATGGGGTAAGAGAAAGACAACATGCAAATACACAGACTAGGTCAAAATGTAAATAATGATAATAATAACAACTAAATGAATAAAAATGACAGAACAGTGAAACATTAGTAGCAATAACACTATCACTAACACTAATAAATGTTTAATTGTTGTAGCATCATCGGTTGAGAGAGAGAGAGAAAAGCACAGTCTGGGCACTAATGTGCTTGAGGGAAGAAACACACAGTTATAGTAATCTCGTCGGCAGAACATCATGGCCAACATTTACTAACTACTAAGCTTAACTGATGCATTGAGACTGACCCAACCCGCCAAAGGAAAAATGGTAACCTGAAATAAGAATCAGAATAATAATCTAACCAAAAGTTAAGGCATAAAGATGAGTTTTTAGTTTGGATTTAAAGGCCTCAACTGAGTCAGCCTGTCTAATATCATTAGGGAGGTTGTTCCAGAGGAAGGGGGCCGGATAGGAGAAGGCCCTGCAGCCTGCTGACTTCTTTTTAACTCTGGGGACAGATAGCAGCCCTGCAGTCTGAGCTTCTTAATGCTTATATTCCTTCCCATGCTCTGCGTTCTCAGACAGGTATGAGGGGGCTAGCCCATTTAGAATTTTATAAGTCATTAGGAGCACTTTAAGGTCTGTTCTAACATGAATAGGCAGCCAATGAAGGGAGGCTAAAATTGGAGTAATGTGGTCAAACCTTCTCAATTTGTTTAGCATTCCTAGCTGCAGCATTTTGAACCATTTGTAGACGTTTAGTGCTAGCTTGTGGTAGTCCCGAAAGCAAAACATTACAATAATCCAGTCTAGAGGATACAAAGGTGTGAACTAGAATTTCAGCGTCTGCCATGGAGAGAAAAGACGAAATCCTAGCTATATTGCGTAAGTGAAAAAAGGCTGTCTTTGTAATGTCTTTAATGTGCTGAGCGAAGAAAAGAGCAGGATCAAATGTGACAATCAGATTTTTGGCTGTTGTACTTTGAGAAATCACACAGTTGTCAAGGGATATAGTTACTTGATCGAACTGGTATCTATATCGCGCTGGGCCAATAACCAGCATTTCAGTTTTGTCTGAGTAAAGAAGCAGGAAGTTTCGAGACATCCAGCTTTTCACAGAAGACAATCAGATCTCTAGTTCCCTAATTTGATTGTCAGCCTTTATAGGCACATACAGCTGGGTATTATCAGCATAACAGTGAAAATTAATTCCATGACTCCGAATAATTTGGCTAAGAGAAATACAAAGAGAGAAAAGCAGGGGGCCAGGAACAGAACCCTGGGGTACTCCATATTTCACATCATAAAAGGCTGATATGGTGTTAATAAAAGAACAGCCATGGTGACAGGCAGAGGTAACAGGACTTTATTTATGAACAGAATCACTGCAGTTGGTCTTAGAGACACAGCGATAATTTTTGGCTTAGCTCCATGTCATAAAGACAAACTTGCACATAATGCTCCCAGCACAACCCTGGTACCTGGCTCTGTATAATTCTGCTTCCAGTTTCAAATTATACAGAATTCAAATGATCACATTGAAGTCACCACTTAAATACTCGCAATTACTATTTTTACATTATAAAAAAAATCAAATAGAGGAGCTAGAGTCACTGAAGCCATTTGCAGTTTGTCCTTGGCTCTGCTGCCTGCAATTTAAGCCAATGCCGGTTTTATCGCTCATATGCTTCCTCCAACACTAACATGATTAGGAGCATTTGCATTGTGATTATAATAACTACCTCAGTAGGGGAATTTAATTAGTGCTGGAAGTTGTGAGGGATAAGGGTAATTTTGAGACATACACAATATTTTAATAGTCTCCATTCAGAAGCAAATAAGGCAGTATTTTGCAGCATTTTTCTACTACTGAAAGTTATTGTTATTATCTATTATTAGCTAATGAAAACAATGATTTAGCAAATCTTAAATGCAGGAAAGCTTTTTTGTTTTTTGTTAACACTTGCAGAAGGAGATGAGTTTTATTTTTCAGAGTTGTTTAAAATAAATCTGTGGCCAATTTACAGACAGAAGGCATAAAGACTTCAATCAAATTCACTTATCTTCACTAAGTATTTTCATTGACCTGCAGTACTACTGTGGACAACTAAGTAGTCAAAAATAAGTTTCTCTTTCCTCTGCCATTTACTTGTGTGATTTAAGTCCTTGTTTTGTTTTTGTTTTTTTTTTGGTCAGAATTGCTCTCCAATTTGTCATCATGCTTCTACGATTTGATCATTACCTCATTCATGTGTAAAGTATGTAGCGATAAATTAATGAATGTGTCACTTACAGGAGTATATGGCTGCAGCGTGTAGAGGCTAGTATTTGAAGTTTCTATGTGAGACTGTAAATTTGAAAACCGAGGAAAGCCCTTTAAAGGTTAGGACATTCTGTGTGCTCCTCCTCTGTACCCTATGTGTGGTTGATGGCCACATTAGCATAGGTTTGTGAGAACATCATACTATGATGGTGTTAAACTTTTAAGGGCAGAGATGATTTGATTCTATAATATTTGACTATTTAAATGCCATTCTCAGCAAGATGTGTGTGTGCATAGGAGCCAATGTGGGAGACTAACTTTGCATTAAAAGGAGCACATTGGTGTCTTCCTGTTGCAATGATAAATTCCAGGAATAGTGACTTATTGTCTTAAAATAAACTCAGCCAAAATCACACTGTAGTAAACACATCAAAAACACACATCATTTTTTTCCAGATGGTTGTATAATCATCCCTCATTCTCTTAAATAATTTCAACTTTTAGCAATTCCAGACATTCTTACTTTCAATTCCAGTTTCTTGCTTTCAGCTTCACTGTATCTACATAGCTGTCAATTTATTTTTAGGTTAAGGATTATGTCTTCTCAGGTCCAGATACTCCAAAACACCATGGGTTAAAAGACCTTCAATTCAAGTACATTACTATAGAGAGTTGAAGTCTCTCGTTAACATATTCTTTTATCAGCTTTTCTGAAAAAGTTACACGTTTGCTGAGGTTTGTTGTCTAGTGCAGTTCTAATGTCATATCTACTCATTCCATACCAATAGAGAACATTCTGTTTGGTACACAATTAGAGTTTGAACAAAATGTAGAGCTGAAACTGTTTTTGTCTGTTAGCCAAGCCATGTTTGTCGGGTTGGCCACTTGATGTAGTGTCACTGTGTGGTGTAAAAATGGCAAATGAGAAACCAGAATTTAAAGGGCCTTATTGTTTTCCAGTATTACAAAGAACAGATGAAAGTTGTGTCTCTTGAAAATGAAATGTGCTAAACCTTCACCTAAGCTTCACCTCAGAGTAGAAGTTCTCAAAGATACTGTGTGAGGTGAAAGGGAGAAATGTATATAGTTATTACAGAGACAAGCAACAGGGACAAGTTGAAGGAGTGACATACTTGTCTTGATTTTGTCAGTGTCAGACAATGAAAACTTCTGACATAATGCAGGACTTACAGGGTTCATTACAGGGCAGAGCCATGTCCTGCTGGCCAGTGAGCCAACAATTTATGTTTACATTTTCAGAAATGCCAAATCTTATGTTTCTGTTGTGTATACCAAAAGCTTGCTTAAGTGTAACCCCAAAACTATGGTATGCACTGAATAGTTAGTAGTAGTAGTAATTTTCTTTTCAGTTACCTATTATCCATATTCTAAGATAAATTAGAATCCACTACAGCACTTTTAATTATAGTCTACCTTTGACCACAGCTCCTATTTAAATATTTGCATGTTGGCAGTGTGCCTTTACATGTATTTTCTCTTATCCATTACATCCGTCCATGCTGTTTTCACATTGTCTTTTCAACATTTGATCAATTATTTTTACATGGTTGGGATTCCACATCTATTCTTACCACTCCCTCAGAATCAAGTGGGTGTCCTTTAACCTGAAACAGTCTTGGGCTTGTGTGAAATGTTGTTCATTATAAGCAGTTAAAAACAGAAATATTAAGAAAAATAAATAAATTCATCATCCTACTCTAGACAATGGGGGGAGAGGGACTACAGAGTACACTTTGTACCAAGATTGTAAGTTTAAAGTTTTTGTTATTTTGAATTACTGTTAATATCAGATTTGAAGGCTTTTCTTACTTCTAGAACAACACCTGGAAGTTAGTAATATATATATATTTTTTTTATTTTCCCAGTTGTTGCTTCTTAGTTACAACATACTGAGGCCTCCATGTAAACTGTGCAGGGTTCACCCTAGTAGATTGACCTTTGTTGAATCAAGCTGTTAAAATTACAGGGGCATGAGGAAAACTTTTTAAATACAGGCTCAGCAGTTGGCACTCATCATCAGGCTGTCTAATAGTGTTGCCAACAATATTGGCTTGACTGAGGTTGGATGTCAATAACTTGGAGACAAACATAGCAAAGGGACACAATCCTCTTATTTTTTATTTTAGAAGAAGCTCCATCTGATTATCAGCTCTGAGATATGTGTCTCCAATCCCCTGATTTAGCACAAAATCATCCAGTGTCCTGAGTTTTTAAAATTATTTTTATTATCATTTGAAGTCTGGGTGTGAAAGCAGTGTTACATATGATATTCCCTGAATAATGCTGCTGTTATGAGGGCCCGCTCTTCTGCACACTCCTCTCCTGGTGTCAGTCTGACCTACTGTATGACTCCAATCACCAAAACAATACAGCATTCTCTGCACAGATGAGAATATGGAAATATGGACCCCTGAAGATTTCACATGTTGGTGTTTTAGCACACAGTGCACAAGCCAAAAGGGTGTGTTTACGTTTACATAGTGGCCTAGAAAAAAACACTGATCCTATCTTGTACTGTTCCCATTTGAGTCATATTGTTCTGTCTGAGCAGAATTTGACACATAAAAGAACATGTACTTCTTTTATTTCCACTGCCTCTGGCATTTTCCTTGGCTCTAAATGGAATAAAACTCAGCTCTTCACCAACTGTCTGGGTGGAAAAATCAGAGACAGATTTTTGTACTGTTATTGTTATTCCCAACAATGGAGAGAGTGTCTCTTAAGATGTCTGCATTAAAGGAACTGGCATAGATATTGTGAATAATGGATGATATTGATTCTCATCTTCTATTTTTTTATTTTTGCATATAAATCTACTTGATGGCTTTCTTTTACATATCTTAAGTGGATCTGTGAAAGCTTTTTCCTCTCAGTATACTATCTCCTGCTTTGTTCCCAGCCGATGTCAGAGCCATTTTGCTCATGGGGCTCATTGGCAGGGAACAAATCCTCTAGATAAAAGTGGATGATGATGTAGAGTGGGCCCCTCATCTGTCACCAAGGTCGTTCTACTTATCTCTGAATACGGAGAGATAGCTGGGTAAGCCCGGGCTGCCTACTTCTGATATGACCCCAGTCACGCTGCTTGGTGCCGCTTGCCAGCAGCAAAGTGGAGCATCGTGTAGCTAATCATAGAGAAACTAGATTTGTTTCTGTGTTTGTAGAGTGAAGCAGAGTCAACAAACACTTGGATCTGCTGTCGAGTACAAAAAACTTTTGTTTCTTCTTGAGGAGGAGTGGAGGCAATTATGGAAACCAAAGAATGTTATTTTTGCATTTAATCAAGGCAACGAGCCCTCTTGTAATAACATAGTCTTGTGAGGAAATCACATGAAACTGTTGAAAGAGGAGGAAGTGTGGTGTACACGTGGTGTTCTGCTGCCAAAGTTGTCAGAACTGAAGACAAAAGAAGACATCTTTTACAAAGAGTCAGGTCACACACAAAAAAATGTTCTCCCTAAGCACTGTCCACAGGACATCATCTGAATCTGTAGCTTGTCTCAGCTTTATGAAGGTTTATAGTGATTTTCATCTAATTGTAATGTTTAGCTTTCTGGCCCACAAATTTACTGTTTTGGTTCAGTCTGGCTGCTCTCAAAGTGTTGATTTTGGATGTAACAGGCAGCTGTTTTCAAAGAAATAGATCTAAAAACCCATTGTACACTACCTGCTCAGCAGACACAGTTAGAAACTAGCTAGTGATAGCAAAGCATTTAGCAGCTAAAAAGCCAGATATTTCCCTCAAATTAGGTAAGACCACAACAGAGCTTAAACAGAGTATTACATTTGCCAGGTGAACAGAAATGAGACTTCAAATGAGAACAAATCACTATCACAATTAAGTCCCCAAAAAATCTGTCAATGCATGTTTAAGAATATGCACAATGTAAGCATAATAACAGTGCTGCTTAAAAGAAATGATTGAACATTTTTGGGGAACTGCACTTATTATTATTTCACATCCCACTCTTCCCACGAAAGGGAATTTTGGGTGGCTAGGGCCCTGATGCAGTTGCCTGTTATGCTCAGTTGATAATCCAACCTTGTGTGTAATCAGTTTCCAACAAACAAAACCTTTCTTCCCTCTCGTCTCAGCAGGCTCTAATATCCCTTTTAGTGTAATATAAGGATCTCAAGCTCTGTATTTTCTCCCTCATATGCAAAGATATATGTCCACTGACTGCTGAAATGCATCTTTTTCTATTGGAAAATCATTCAAAATTGTGTTTCTTCCCCCCACCGTTTCAACTCAGAGACCAAAATTCCCCACAGTGGGGCTGCTATGACTGGCAGATGTGAGATGTCAATTTGAAAGAGAATTTTGGATTTTGTTGCCAACAATGGAGCTCTTTTAAACTTTGCTTTCAAGGCCAGGTGCATTCCCACTAGAGTGATCTTGCCTGATGCTGGAAGCATTAACCATGATGAAGTATGTCCAAAAATATAGAAACGGAAATTACTCATTACTCACTTTTGGTGTGAGTAAGTAAGTTAAACCATGTTAACATGTATAAATGGCATTAGCATGAAGGCAGCATTATAGCATTTATGTCATTTGTACTTGTAAAGCTAAATCGGTTGTGACCTCATTAACTTTGCATGCTTGTCAAGAAGTAAAACAAATGAATTTTGGAACATTTACAACATTTTGTGTTTGCACTGCTCTGCTGTTTCATATTTGGAGGGAAACAACAGCAGACATTTCACATGAGGCAGCAGGGGCTGGGCCCAGAGGTGCTACTGTAAACAGACTGATGTTGATGGGTGTCTGGGGCTGATAGATTGCCATACGTGAAAAGGGCTGACTGGTGTTGGAAGGCCAAATAGGCATGCTAGACCCAGCACCCAGCATGCCCATTTGCTCAACTGTTAACAGCAACAACAAAGCTGAAAGCTCTGTTGTGTTAGAAACAAGAGGCAGAGAGTGAGCAAAAAATACTGTATTGCTTTGCCCCTGAGGAAGACAGAAACAAAGATAAAGTGCTGTACTGTAAGACCTTTCTTTTTCTATTTTGGTGAAACCACATATTTAAGGGACAACCCTGACTGAGTGTAAGGACAGTTTAAAAACAAGGCTGTTGGTCATGGTTGTTCACCAGATGACATCACAGAGATAAAGAAAATCCACCTGTGACCACAATAAACCATTATTATTTTTTCAACTGTAGCTATTTTTTAAAGCAACAGTAAAAGCAATGTATATTTTTCCTGCTGAAATTAAAAAAGGGGCCTGTTTGCAAAAATTAAATAGTTGTTATTTACTGACAGGAAATTGCAAATTAAAACTTAGTGAAATACTGGCTGTGTGTGAACATACAGAGCAACATTTGTCCATCATCTATACCACTTATTCCTAAGGCTTGCAGGCTGGAGCCAATCCCAGCTGACACTGGGCGAGTGGCGGGATACTGTTGACTGATAATGGTTAGCTTAAGACCAAAAGTCAAAGCTATATTTTTGCTGTGTTTTAGACATAACCAATTGTAAGCTTGTGAAGCTAATGTAGCTGCTATGCTGTCTTTTTCTTTCCTCCCAGTGGGTATTGCGTATTCAAATGGCATGAATGGACTTGGACATCTGATGAAGTCCTTAAAGATTTTCATCATTACATTAATGTCCTTGACCAAATAAGCAACAGTCAGAGCATGTGGTAGAGCACACACCATGTATTGAGGCTGAGTCCTTTCCACAGTGGCTCAGGTCCAAATCTGGCCTGGGCTCTTTGCTGCCTGTCATCCCCTCTCATCCCCTGTCTCTACCCTGCCTTTCCTGTCAGTCCTCAGAAACTGCCAAAAAAATCTTTAGGTAAACATTTAGGTATTGTTTGTAATATTTTAACACTCAAAGACTGGAAACATAAACAGACAACACCACAAATGTCATCATATTCTGATTCAGGTGTAAATCCTGGATTGGTGGACTTAGGCGACATCACCCTTTTTAGCTGAACCCTGCCCAAATCAAATAAGTGAGAAGAGCAAAGACAAAAACACCTGCTTTGAATTTGGCAGAAAATTGTGTCTTCATATTGGAGCCCATGGCACCTAGTGGGAATCTTTTAATTGATTACATTTCATATTAATTAAAACTGAACCCAGCCAAAACTTGAATTTTTATGCAGTAAAACAGCTCTTAGCAGAACCCTCACACCAGGTTGCATAATTTTTGATGTTGAGCTTAATCAAATTGTTATCAAATGCAAGAATTGTAATGTAGCATAATATATGTAATATAGCAGGATGTTAGGCAGCTAAGCTTTACTTCTCAATAAATTAATAAAATGAGTTTTTTTCAAAAAAAATTGTCTCCTCATTTTACCCTGTGCCCTGAACTCTTTAAGTGCGTCAAGAGTCACATTTACATCAGTAAATATTGCAATATCAATGAGTGCTATGAATGAAGAAAATTTGCACACACTCACAATGCATTGTCAACAATGGTGAAGTTCACCAAGTTACCAAACACTCATTAAGGATTTAACTTTAAAGCTTCTACAACACAGAAACTGACAAATATTTTACCACAAAGCTTTGAGAGAATAATGATTGGATCAATGTATGACTTAATTGAAATTACATTTGGTTTTGGTGGTCATCATTCATCTGGGCTTTTTTTATTGAAATATAGGCTAGCTTTTTGTTGATGGAAACCACCCCAATGTTTCAATATAAATAAAAGGTAGCCCAGTCGGAAATTCATCCAGTCAGGCAATATCTCCCAATATCTGTGATGGGCTGAGCAAAAGATTGTATGGGGGAGAGATGAAAATCTGGATCTAGCACAAGAAATGTCAGGCATTATCAAAAGAACAGCTTTGTTGAAAACATTTGAGCTTAAGCCACTAAGCCTGGTGCTGTGTATGTTAGTGAACCAGAAGACAAAACACAGTGAGTGATAGACATAACAGAATGTAAGGCAAGCATTACATTATGACTCGGAGAGAGGACAGAATCTAAGTACAAGGGGTTATACAGTGATGAAATTCATGTTTTCATATATTTTCCTATTTCTCACAAGAACTGAAGGATATTCCTTACATCTCCAGACATCTCATTCCATTGTGGTCATACTGGATTGAACAAATGACAACACAACGAAAATGTTCTTCATCCTTTATTATAACTAACTTATAACTGCATTTCAGTGGCTTAATATGCCTCTGAATGTTTAAAAATATCCTGTCAATCTACTATATTACACATGCTGTATAATTTTGACAGTGTCTATATAGTTTTCTGGAGATTGAGAAAGTCGTTTCTACGCTGCCCAATTGATTTGTTTAGGAGGCATATTGATGAACAACCCAGTCTCATGGCAGTTTGTGAAATAGTCACGAAAATGTAATCTATTGATTCATGCCCAGGGACACAAATTTTCCATTTCCATTTCCACAATTTTCGTGCCTCCCAGCACAACTTTCAGACTAATGTATTTCAGTTGGAAATAACTTTAGTGTCCTCGTCATGTATTTTGCAGTGCGGAAACTGTTGCTTTATTATATGATTTTTTTTATGAGATGAGAGGTGATTTAGAGCAGTTGGTGACAGGCCTATGCATTTCCATCTTTCTCAAGAGCATGGAGGAGATACCAGGAGACGAAGGAGAAGGCCATAGACTTAGAAAGACATAGACTGGGTATCAACCCAGCAGCAGGACCAGTATCTGCTCTTTTATGCAAGGGGGAGCAGGAGGAGCACTAACAGAACCCTAAAAAATGACCTACTACCAAGTACCATCACAGACTGTCCAAGAGCTAACCAATGCCCTGACCGCGATCTGGGAGGACATCTTCTGGGACACCATCCCAGCCTGCCCAGTGGTGGTACTTGGTGGCATCAGATGCACAGATACATAATGCATGCTGGAGGTAATTTTTTAGGGTTCTGGTAGTGCTCCTCCTGCTCCTCCTTGCATAAAAGATCAGATACTGGTCCTACTGCTGGGTTGATGCCCTTCCATGGCCTATTCAGCTCTCCTCGTGTAACGGTCCGTTCACCTGGTATCTCCTCCATGCTCTTGAGACTGTGCTGGGAGACACAGCAAATCGTCTTGCAACTGCTCATATGGATGTATGCTACCATCCTCAAGGAGTTGGACTACCTGTGCAACTGCCAGTGGTGACAAGGACACTAGCAGAATACAAAACTAGAGACGAATCAGTCAGAGAGAGAGCAACTGTCTGTGGCCACCACATGTAAAACCATTGCCTTTTGGTTGTCTTGCTTTTGCCTCTCCATTGTACCTGTTTAGTGTTACATGGTGTTATACTGTGATGATTAAGTGTTCCCTTAACTATATGTCAATATATATCAGTATATAGAAATGCTAGCAGGATATTAGGCTCAAGTAGGCTGTAGTGAGCAGCCCTCTCTCTCTACAAGTATAATTGTCATCACATACTTTATTACTCTTTGTTTTCAATGAAATGGGGGATACAGGGATGGAAGACCTGTCACCAACTGCTCTAAATCGCCTCTCATCTCAGAAAAAATATATATTCATATAATAAGGCATAGACTGAATGAATGAATGAACAAATAAATAAATAATGGAGATTAAATGCAGTGTAGCATTCAAAAGTTATTTTTTATGAAATAACCTTATTAAAAGTGATGACTTCATGGATTAAATGAGGGACATGAATAGTGTCACCCCTGTCTTTGTGCCATGTTACTAGATTTGCTGCAAATTAGTGTGAAGGCAGGTAGATCAGTGTTTGGGACAGCTACTGTGTTGTGGGTAGACGTGGTGTGTTCCATATCCCTTTGGGTTGTCCGGCTAGTGGAAATATATATTTTCAAGAGTTTGGTGGCATAGACAATATTAAATCATAAAAGCGGATGTGCTTCTTCTCCATAGCAAAACAGCTGAGGATTATGGGTATTGTTGAGCCCAAAACAAAACTGATATAAAGCACAGAAACGTGAGATAGAGAACAGCAATAGCATCTTGCAACTTGCCTCAATGTGTTCATCTACCAACTGAGCTCCGTGCAAAGCTGCCAGGCTCACTGTTACACACTCAGCAGTAGGGGGCCATTTCACTCTCTGTGGGACTTGCAGAGTAACAAAGAATGTCAGTGTTACTGTGACGGCTGCCATAACACCATGCTCTTGATGTAGGCAAGGTTTGCTTCAAATACCCTAACAGGACAACAAAGATGGATTGATTTTTTAATTTTATTTGTTCAATTATGGGGATTTAATAGGTTCCTGGTTTAACACTCAGTTGATGACATTGAAACCATGTCATTTTTCCTCTGAATAAGTGGATGGCAGAATGCAGATGGTTTTGAAGAGGAGCCATTACTGGAATTTTATTTGGTATTCTTTCACTGAATGACTGAAATAACCATTTAATAATGACAACTAATTTAATTCACAAAGCCATTCGTGAAGCTATCTGATGTCAGCTTCATTAACCATTTAGAATTTCTTTCGTAGTGCTGCACAATCAACTTTGTGTGAGGGACTGAAGTCTCCACCTTATATAGTATATTTAAGATTTGTCTCTAACAAATCATGTATTTTCCATCGGTTTTATGGTCAATATATTACACAGCCACTGACAATAACCTCAATTATAAACAAAAAGTAGAATATGAAATTCTGTCAACAAAAAATGTAAATATATAAGCTTAGTAAAATCAGAACTCATAGCTGGGGCACCCCAATGGCTGAATGGTTAGGGTGCGTACCATGTGGACTTCAGTGCCCTGAACAGCTGTAGCCCAGTCCGGTCGGACCCCTGCTGCATGTCATTCCCCTACTCTCTCTCCGTTTCCTGTCTCTCTACCGTCCTGTCTAATAAAGGTAAAAAGCTCAAAAACTATAATAAAAAATAAAAAAAATTCATGGCTGAACTGGATTACATTACATTGTACAGGAGTACTTCAGAAAGCCACTGAAGGCAGGCTGTTAAGGTTTTATGAGGATTTGATAAATGTAAACTCAAACTACCACTTGCCTTTAGTGACATACACTGTAGAATTTTAAGGCTGGTAACTGGGTGTTTAGTCCCAAAGTGTTCTTTGGGGGGTTTTCTCTATACATT
This sequence comes from Lates calcarifer, assembly GCF_001640805.2. Lineage (NCBI taxonomy): Eukaryota > Metazoa > Chordata > Actinopteri > Centropomidae > Lates > Lates calcarifer. The sequence goes on from NC_066844.1 coordinate 11,803,619, forward strand.
TTTACACACACAGCCTTGTACCAGTAAATTTAGTACAGATACTCAAGGTCTCTAGGGGACCTTGTTGATCCCCTGACCTTTCATGCAGCATAATTTTATGTCTTGGCAACTATTGGATGGATTGTCTTGAAACTTGCTAAACTGGTAAGAATACAGAGTACAGCAAAATGAATGTCATTCCTATCAGTGTCAGCTATACTTTGAGTTTAGTGCCAGTTATAAAATGTTAGCAAACTAACATGATATACTAAGATGGTAATGTTAAAGATTACCTGCTGAACATGTAAACATGTTAGTATTGTCACTGTGTGCATACTATACTGGCATTTGCATACAGTCTCATAACATGGCTGTAGACTGTTAGGAAATATTTGGTTCTTTGATAAAAACCAGATTTATTAACCAGTTTATAAAATAGCTGCTCGTCTTTTATTCTGATGATCAAATTCATCAAACCTAATGTTGTCACATGTCTTGCTCACAGGCCTACCAGAGGAAAACGATTTATAGAATCAAATGTAGCTTCCCCCAGACCTGTGTAAAAAGTTTCCAATCATAAAATGGGCTACTGTATTCTGGTTACAGGACTGCACCTCTCAAGTTAGCTGTAGACATCTTAAAGGAGCCTTTGAGACCTGGTGCAGTCTACCATATGTTTGTGTCTGACTGCTTACTGTAGTCATGTCTGCAGTGCAGACATGGAGGATTTACTGCAGAACTGTTTTTATTCCATCAGTCTTATGTGTGCTGATGTTTGCATACCTGCATGTCTCTTGGCTGTAGGTCCAAGTATCCCCGCAGAAGACCTTTTGCAGAGCTGCTGTGCTGCTGGCCAGAGATGGGCCACTGAAAACCACCACTGCAACAACATGCCTTTGTTGAACAATGACAAGCAATCCACATGCAAGTAAGTGGTGTGTCCATAGGTGTCAGAATGTAGTTTTAGTTACACATTTTGCTTTGGAGGAAGAATTCATTGGAATTTCATTGGTTGGATGAAACAAAATGCAAAATGCCCCCAGTTCCAGTTGTCACAAGACCTCTTTACCTTTTGGTAAATGGACTGTACTTATATAGCGCTTTTCTAGTCTTTTCGACCACTCAAAGCGCTTCACACTACAGATCACATTCACCCCATTCACACACATTCATACAGCACTTGTTCTATATATAAGTGCTTTCTAACACATGCACACACCGATGACACATCAGATGGCAATTTGGGGTTCAGTATCTTGCCCAAGGATACTTCGGCATGCGGACTGGAGGAGCAGGGAATCGAACCACCGACCTTCTGATTGGTGGGCGACTGCTCTACCTCCTGAGCCACAGCCGCCCCTTTTCAGTGACATACAACTAAACATAAGATTATTTTAAGGGGCTTCCAGTTTGCTTTGTAAAGTCTGAGAAAAGAACGTGTTAGATTTTGTTATTATTGCTATCAATATTATTATTGTATTAATGTTGTGAAGATTATTTGAATCATCGTGAGGAGCATTACTGAGAATGTGAGAACAGTTTGCTTTGTAAAGTCTGAGAAAAGAACGTGTTAGATTTTGTTGGGCAAAAGTAGGTATTATTGGCTATCAAAAATTTGCAGAAACATTAATATAAAAAATATCAAGTAGTAACTAATAAGTAACTAATTACATAAACATAAATTAATAGGATTTAATTTACATTAAATCCACCATGGGCCATGAGATAGCCAGTTCATTAAATCAGTCTCATTAAATATACTAATTATAAATTTTTAACCTTGATTAATAATTAAGTTAATAACTACAATCACATCAGTAGTTATTAAAAGTTGATGGATTTGGAGTTCCGCAGTATAGAGGTTGGCAATACTCTAAACTGTACTATACTAAAAAGACTAGCAAAATATTAAGTGTTCAAACGTATTTACTTGAACAAATACCAAATGAAATAACAAAACACAAATTCTAACCTCATCTACAAACACTATGTAAATGTGTGCGTGTGTGAATATGTATGTGTCTGAGGGAAACAATGGTAAGATGGCTGACCTTAAGATAGTTCTTTTGTCTGAAACCGCATGGCTTAAAACAAAGAAACTGTAACAAAGATGGCAGAATCAAAGATGACCTCTAGGACCGACTGCATGTCAAGTGGGGTAGGTTAACAAAGAAACATTCCTTTGTTTAAAAATCAGAAGGTGTCAGAAAAAGGGGGAGGTTAGCAAGTTGCATGCAAGACAGTGAGATTTACCTACGTGTGTGAACATGCTAACAATCAGTAATCTGATTGACATAGCAACAGCACACAAGTAATACACTGAATTCAGTCAGTGCTTACACTGGCAAAGTTGGAAAGTCCTATGCTTAGCCAAACTGTGCAAGGTATGCAAGGTAATGTAAACTAGGCCCAGTTACATATTACCAAGTGCAGGAGAAAAAAGAAAATGCCTTTTGGTGTGCTGCTCACAGAGTCCTGTCATTGCTGTTAAGGTCCACTAAACTGCAGTTGTCCTGGCTGTGTAGTTTCAGTGTCACTGAGGAGTTCAGTTCCTTTGTTCTCCTTGCAGAGTTAGCTAGTTGCTGCTAACTCTGTGCTGTGGCCCCTTTTGTTGGTGAACCCAGCTGGCAGACCTTGTGTCGTACCTGCTAGTGCTTGATCTTAAATCTTTTGGTGGGTACCAAAGTTTAGTCCAGTGCAGGCCTGTGCTTCAGGAAGGCCTCATGGAGGTCAGAGAACTGACCGAGAAGAGCTGAACTCAGCACCTTATGTGAGGAGTTGGCTGAGAAGAGAAGCAAGACTGCTTTCTTCAGGAGTTCTGAGAAGACTGAAAAGCTGAGAAGACTTCACTGAGAGAGTGTAAGAGAGCATGAGGTCAAGAAAAGTGTGCTTCTCCTTTTGTATGGCCTGGTGACATTGCAGATTTTAGCCTCCTTTGTCTGTACAACAAAAGGAGCCATTTGGTCTTATTCTCCATTTTGAATGGGCCAAACAATTTGAAACTAGAGGACCCCGAATTTAGGGGGGTATTTTGCATGGGGGCTAGTCAGGATATCTCGACATCTGCTTCAATTTTGACCAGTCTTTTAATGTTCTGCATCTTACAAAGCCCCAACATTGTGGAAGTACAAACTGAATTACTGAGGTGCCCCTTTAAATTTGTTATCCTTAGGATTTTTATTATATCAAACATGTCTGTCTACTCTAGTCTTCTACATTAAAATAAGTAACTAATGCTCTGAGTCAGCAGTTACACAGATTTATGTCATGGAACAAGTGCCATTGTCACCACTAACAACATGTGTCACCCTAATCAACCAATGCTGAAATCCTTCTCTAATATTTCTGTACTTTAAAATAAAACTTTGAAATCTGATGGCCCAGAATTACCCCCAACAAAAAATTTACTTAAGAGATCCATTTTAATACCCTCACATCCAAATTGATACCCTCACAACCAATGGAGAAGCTGTTAACACAGCTGGTCTAATTTTGCTAAAATTTGGAGCAATATTGTATTCATAAAATACTACACTAGTTACCTTGAGACCAATTAATTACCACACAGCAATAAAAACCCAACAGAAAAATAATCAAGGAACACACACACACACAGAGTGAGAAAGATTTGAAAATCTGGCTTATTTGCAAAAGCCCTCAGTTGTTCTGCTACCCTGTGTCCAGTCGGTGTACTGTATGTATAAGTATGTAAAAGTGTGTGTGTGTGTGTGTGTGTGTGTGTGTGTGTGTGTGTTCAGTGTTGTTCAAAAGCACTGCTGCCTCAACTTGGTGAAGGAGAGCCAGTGTGAATTTGGTATGACCTCAGCCAGAGAAGGGCGCACCTGTGAAGTGGATCAGGAGGATCAGTGCACAGATGGCTCCCACCAGGTACATTACTTGCTTCTTTTAAACAGCAATCCCACTGTACTGTATCAAGAAGACCCTTCATTATGCTGACTTTGCTTGTTTACAATTAACCAAACAATGCCAGCATAATGCCGCCTCCCTTGTGTTATTGTAGACAACATACCAGTGTTCCAGAATCAGAAGCATGATGTCAAGTCAAGGCATCTGCCATAGATTTATTAGATAGCATGCAATGGAGAGTGAAGAAACAAGAGGTAGATGTTTGAGTCATGATTGAAACACCTCATAGATGATGATGCCCACATTTTCTAAACACTGGGTTCTTTACAAAAGAAACATTGAAATGACTAAAGGTTGTTACATTTACCTCTAGAATAGAAAATGAACTGTTTTTGGGAGTCAGGTTGAGTGTTACTCACTTTTTCAAATGGTTCAAGAAGACACAACTTCATGGTGTATACAGTTCCATCCATTTGCTGTGGTTGAGCACAGAAGGTCCTTAAAACTGCCACAATAACTTGGTAAAAAACAGTGTATTTTAGACTTTAAACAGTTTAAATATCTCCTGGAATGCATCATTGTTTTAGCCAGAGCGAGATTTCAGTTTTAGATACCTATGCCCATGCAGTTGATTTGTGTTAACTGGCAAACAGGCTGTAATATAATAGTAAAGAATGGCCAAAATCTCCAATTTGTCTTTGCATCCTCAAGACCTGTGAATAATTCCATTTGAAAATTGGAATCATGCCTTTGTTCACAGTCAGCTCAAATAGCATTCCATTCCATTGTTTCTCCAAGAGGAAACCCAATGGTTTAGCCCTCCGGCCAATGGTACATGTGTTAAGGCAGCTGAGCCAAATCATTGTGCCAGGTCATTGTTTTAGAGAAAAGTAAAAAAAGGTGAAAGTCTAGTTTCTTGATGACATGTGGTTCAGCTTGAGGCTGCAGCTGAAATCCTTAACAGTATGTTCACAGGGATGAACTAGCCTGCTTTCCTGTTTATCTGTTATGCCCCTTAAAAGTAGAGGGCCATAAAGAGAGATGATGATTAGAGATGTAAAGGGCACCCCAGTGATACACTCCTAATTGGCTCTGCTGTGTCTGCATGGCCAGGTGTGCTGCAGCTGCTGTGCCCTTGGCTTACGGGCATGGAGTGAAGGATGGGGCTGCGATGCCCACCAGTACCTGGACTACCCATGTAGTCATGTCTTTCTCATCTGCTGCGAGGAGAAAGATCCGAGTCAGATCCTGCTGAAGAGAAAGCAGAAACCTCAATCAACTGCTGTACCAAGGAAAGGTATTGTTATCCACAGCACAGAAATTTACTGTAATTTACTTGAATGAAGCTTTCAACATGGAAAACAAACTTATCATGCACATTGGAAGTGTTAGGATTTACCGTTTGTGTAAAAAGATTAAAATTAAATTAAAGTCTGTGTAAGGCAAATTCAAAGATTTGTCTCTAAACACATTATTGTAGTAGAGGCTGCCTCCACCACTTCCAGGCAAGGAATTCCTGATGACATTATCAAACTTTTTGGCCTTCCCCCAGCATATCTTAGACTTAGACTTAGACTAGACTTTATTGATCCCTTGGGATGACTCCCTCATGGAAATTAAGTAATCTCCCTTATATTCTAAACAATATGAATGACATCAAAAATAGTTTCCTTTTAGGGGCTCTATTCAACAGAGCACAAAGAGATGGTTCCCAAATATCCACCACAGCATATGTGATCCATCCAATCCCATGTCATCCATCTGTCTGCAACCCTGTTGCCTTCATCCCCTCATCCCTCCATCCTTTCCCAAATGCCAGTGCAAAAAATGCAAAAGGACTGCCATGCCATATCTGGAGTATTGTAACCCTAACCCTAACTCTGATTGTGAGGATCTTCAGCAAGCTCTGTATCTCTGTCTTTTTCAAAGCCAGCCACACACTAAGACAAAAACTGGCACATCCAGAAGACTGCACACCCAGCCACAGGAAAAAAAACTATTTGGTGTATGCAGGCCAATGCAGTGAGGAATGCACAGACTTATATATCCGTGAAACTAAACAATCATTTAACAAATGTATGGCTCAGCACAGGAGGGCCAACTCAGGTCAAGGCTCAGGTCAAGCAGTTTACCTGAACCTGAAGAAAAAGGGACACTCCTTCCAGGACAACACTGTACATATTTTAGATAAGGGATAGGTGGTTTGAAACAGGAGTGAAGTAGAGAAACCATGTTTCAACAGAAGAAGTCTACAACACCACTTATCCCCACTTACAATGCCGTCCTTTCATCCCTTCCCAGGAGATTGAACAACCATTCACACTTGACCTCAGGTGGCTCAAATGACTCTAATGATCTGTTGTTACAACAGCCAGGAGTATTAATGAACAATCACACATTTTGATTAACAATTCCACAGAGATTAAATACCTAAATCTCCCCCGTCAGTCAGTCTAAAGTGAAGAAGCAAGTATCTACAACCAAGTCCTGTTTGCCACAATTCCACCCTTTTTGGATAACTATGACCTTAATTCTGCCTCCTTACCATCTCTGACTTTAAAATATATTTGTGGCTACTGCTTCTAGCCTCTATAAACTTTGCACTCCACTGATGTATGGAACAATCCTGGCTTGAACCATCACTACTTTGTTTTCATTGAAGTTTATGTCAGAGGTGGAGTATGGGCTGAGTTTGATCTTCCGAAAGACAGATGCTCTTGGTTGATTGGTCAGGAGTCACATTACCATTCAGAGTGATGGGGAAAGATGTGTGCAAGCTGTGATGAATCAGAAACAGATGGCAGTTCAGGCTGTTGTCTCTCTACTTTTGCCAGCAAAGTTTCCCTCTGTCATCAAATACATAATGCCAGAAACATTTGCATCACTGAATTTTCAAGCAAGTTTGGGATAGATATGCCTCTACAGAAAAATGCCACAGTGCACTGGGCTCTGAAAATGACCTACAAATCTTGCTTGCAGCTGTAAGCTCTTGAGACATGTTTACATGTTTTTCATCAGTGATATCAAAGGTGTGATGGGTGAAATGAGACTTTAAAAAAAGATCACAGCAATTCACCACATTTGTTAGTTTGTTCACCTCTTTGTACTGTGAAATTACAACATTTAATGCCCCTTAAAAAGTATCACACCAATATCATTGATTTGGTATTTGGTAGGTCTCTGTTCATCTTTTTATTTTGGGACCAGCACACCATATTAGTCAGCCCTAGTGGTTGTGCTTTAATGGGAATAGTTGTATTCAAGTATGATGATGAGGTAAGGTCAGTCTTCTGCCTTAGTCTGTTCTTTCATTCACAACATCAGAGGAATTCCTAATCCTGCCCTTTATTAGAGTCTGTTCTAACCATCAACTGCATCTCATTTCCTTCAGTTTAAAAGGGAAATTTGAATGATGTCATTCTGAAGTGGGAATCAATTAACCTGCAGAAAGCTGTGAAAGTTTTAGGAGCTGCAAAAATTGTTCAACCTCTCAGCCGATGTGTGTGTTTCACTCTTTCTTACACACACACACACACACACACACACTTACTCACTCTCAGGGTGCATGAAGGATGCCTTTACTTTTGAGTGTTTTAAGGATGAAAAAATGGATGAGATATACTGTAATTATTTCCATGTGGGATATGTTTTCAGTCTTATGACTCAAACTGGGAAGCAAACAAACACCTTGCCCCTCTGAAGTTAAACTCTAGATAATGACTATAAGAAATATTTACTTAAATTCCATAATTTCAATTCAATTCAATTCAATTGTATCTATATAGCGCATTATCACAACAAAAGTCATCTCAAGGCACTTTTCATATAGAGCAGTCTATACCATACTCTTAAATAGGTATTACAGACAGAGACCAACAAATCCACATGAGCATTAGGCAACAGTGGCAAAGGAAAACTTCCTTTTATGAGGCAGAAACCTTGAGCAGAACCGGAGTCAGGGTGGGTGGCCTTCTGCCTCGACTGGTTGGGTTAAGAACTACTACTTTTCTAAGAGAAACTCACTTTTGCAAACTGGGCCAAGTTTGTCAAGTTTGAAAGACATGGACATACCAGTCAGGCAAGGTCTTATGAAAGATGTAATTGATTTGCATCATGGGAAATGTAGTATCTACAGCTTTTGGTGTTTGGCCCACACTTATAATATTACAATATACAATATTCTTGGAAAGTACACATATTTATGCATCACATTCAGTATACCTGACTTTTACATGAGAAAGGGATTTTATTACAAAACAATGTTGTGGTTTATATTACTGTAAATTCCTACTCTAGATACAGAGTATTTCTCAAATATGGCTCAAGTTTTAGTACCCTATGCCAACTATTTTGATGTGGAGAAATCCAAATGCATAACAGGCTTTCTATGCCTAATTATGGTGGATAAACTGTCATGCTACAATTGCTGTATTGTTGGTTTTACTTAAGACAATCAACTCTACAATGTAAAGATCCCATTCTCTTTTTAGGATCCACCCATCTTGTTTGAATAAAATGTTTGATGGCAAAACCATGAATGGGCAAACCCGTACATTCATTGTAAGCACCCTGTTGTGACTAGCCAATAAAACTGTAAAAGTTATAGCATAAAAGTATATTAAATCTATTATGTCTATCATAAAAGTGGTATGTTTTGGCCCTGTTGAAAGATTAAAATATGTAGTGTGAGGTAATGCACAGTACAAGCTCAATAAAATGTTCAGTAACTGGCCAGTTCACATTAAAATTTGTTCTCAGACAGGAGAAACTAAACAACATTTTTTCAGTAAGTGCCTGATGTCAGTCCCTTGCTACTAAATGAATTTCACTCTCTACTCAATATAATAGCTCTCTAAAAACACTTACGATTTTGTATATTTCTTTTCCCGCCACCACCACCACCACCCATCCTCTTCTCTCACTCCTTCCAGTCTCATACGGCAAGTATCCCAAGGAGGCCTTCTCAGTCAGTGCCATAGATGAAGCTGCCAATGCTGTGGAGAAGCAGGAGGTTGTCGATGAGTGCCAGCTGTATGCAGGCCAGCTGTGCCAGCACACATGTACCAGTGTTGGGGGCTCCTACCACTGTGAATGCCACCATGGCTACATCCTGCAGCAAGACAGACACTCCTGTGCACCAAGTACTGTAACTCGCCTTCAAAGCTGATTCAACTATGAACTGTAACTTTTAAGTCACCTGGTCGTGGTTGTAAATTTCAGAATTTGGTTTAAAATATCTATGTATGCTAAATCAGAGTCTAGGTATGTGGTTGCTCTTTATTTAAAAAAAAATTCTGATGGACAATTAAAGGGGTGTTTAATTTAGTAAAGTTGGGGCAGCCACAGATGACAGATATTTAAAAAAAATGGTTTACACTGAAATAGGCAGAGCCTGAAATTTCAGTCCCAACCATGGCTCAACCTCCACAAACGTTGGATCTTACCATTCACATAATGGAACTTGATAGTGTCATTCATTTCAAACTTTAAGCTCTTAGTAAACAGTAACACAGGCTTTCTCCAATCTCCAAGTTTCCATCTAAATGTAGTGCAAATTTTAAATGACCTTTCAGAAAGTCTGCAAAAGAAAGAAAGAATTGATGCAGGTTTCTAATGCATTAATTACAACTGTTATGTGACTTCAGGAGTTGGTTGAGCAAGTGAAATAGTTGGTGGCTCTACTTCTCCAGTTGGATCAAACAGTCACAGAAGAAGAAGGCACAACAACATAATTAACATAATTAAAAGAGCTTTGAACATTTATGGTCATTTTACTATAGTTATGCTGTGGTAAAAATAACAACATACTTAATCATCATACTTATGCACTTAAATAGGCTTATCACAATTACCTGCAACCTCAAATGAAAGTTTCAAATGAAATTTATTTGCAGGCCCCTCTCCTCTCAATAAAAGAGTATAATGACAAAAGCATCCAGCATGGGTCAAATTATGTCTTGCTATTAAGAAATTGATATTGTACGAAATATTACTCTTTTTGAAACTTGTTTCATATATCAGAAACATAAAGTAGTCTCAAGTCATTTCCTATATGTTATTGAACCCCTCAGTTATCTATGGTACTTCAAATATGGACATATACCCCATGGTCTTTGTTATTGTGTTTCTATCTGCAGTGAGTCTGGATGAAGACAACAGGGTCAGAGAGGACAGTCCTCCTTTGGTCCCAGCACAAACTACTAATACGACTACCATTTCAACCAGTACAACCACCACCAACCCTGTCCATCTCAGTCTTTGTGCAGGTAATGCCAGCATTATACTAAAATGCATAGTGACATCACCGTGTGTAGGAATCACCACAGTCTTGCTTCTCCTTAATGATAAAGGCTCAAACTTTTATCATATGTGCCTTAAACATACATATTCAATCATATTTTATATTTGAAAAGTTTCAGGGACAGATTTTTACATACTCCTAAAGGCAAATGCAGCAAGATGTTGGGCATCTGTAATATGTTACTATTTTATATAGAGTAAATTTTTTAGGTAAAATCATACCTGATTTTGTGAATCCTACTTTGGGGATTCTTTAGGCTTATCCTCAGTATATTGTTTCCTCTGTGTCAAATTATGGTACAAATGCAATATATGTCAGGAACCTTTGTGTAGTATTGATTATGATGGCCTCTATTACATCAGAACTTTTGTACAGCCTGAAATCTCAGCATATTTCAGCATGCTTTTCTCAACATACCTCAATTACAGAATGAAGCTTTCACTCACAGTTTCATGTTTTTTTAACCCCCGGTGTTATGATATATAATATATAGTATATAATATATAAATTGCGGATGAACCTGCTATGGAAGTTCACTATGGAAGAATGGAAGTTCACTTATTTTCATATTTCACAAATTTAAAGTGGCTTTAGAAGATATTCAGCTCCCCTCACATTTTGCACAGTTTTATTGTGTTGAAGATTAAATTGTAAATGGATACACTCAATAACCCAAAATGACAAAGTGAAAACATGTTTTTAGAATTTTTGCGAATGTATTAAAAATTAAAAACTGAAATCTCGTATTTTTAGTAGGTAAGTATTCACATCCTTAATTCAGTACTTTGTAGAAGGCCCTTTTGACAGCAATGACAGCTTCTTGAGTAAGTCTCTTCATGCTTTACTCAATGGTTTTAGGCAGTTTATCCCATTCTTCCCTGCAGATTCTCTCAGGCTCTGTCAGATTGGATGGGAAGTCTGTGAACTATCATCTTCAAATTTCTCCACATATGTTCTATGTTCTCAAGAGCAGTCAGAGGCTTGTCCTGAAGCCACTCCAGCATGTCTTGGCTGTATGTTTTGGGTCACTGTCTGAAGCTCTGTTTGAGAGACCACTTGGTTCTTGATTGTCTCCCTGACCAAGGCCCTTCTTGCCTAGTAACTCAGTTTTGTTGGCCAACTGTAAGAAGAGTCCTGGGTCATTGTAGATATTGTAGATGGGCAAAATTGCAGTTTTATCCATTTAAAGTTAAGTCAACAAGATAATGTAACATGCAGAAATTGGAGAGGTCTGAATACTTTCTGAAGCAACTGCTACTTTAAATTGTAAAATGTTGTGGCGATTATGCAAGAAAAAAATTGAGAAATAAAGCTTATATTATATTAAGCACTCGTTGTAGGAGGAGCACCACTTTTGGAAAGACATCTATTCATAATCTAATATCATAATACAAATTTCTATACTAATATTAATCATAAATCCAGTCAGTCTAATATCTGTAGCCATAACTTCTGATTTTTGCTGGAGACTAAGCTCGTGGGAATGTAGAACAGCTCTTGAAATCGCTTTATGAGGTTGCCTGGCGATGAATCTGCTGTGTCTCAGCTGCTCGTAGTGTAGACGTCTTTTGGTGTGGCCTGCATGGTTTTCATGCCGGTTGATGACGGAATAGGAGCACTAATTGCTGTACTGAACTTAAACCGAACAATCTAAGAAAAGCTTGGCCTTGGCTAAAGATGCAAAAATCGTAAAGGCGAAAACACAGGATATTGGCTACTGAAACAGGTTTGTTCTTTTGGTTAAATTTGTTGTTGCTTGGCCTGAGGAAAACACTTGAACATAGAGACAAATGAAAAGGTTACTTGAAGAGCACACGGTGAAAGAATGTAAAACGACAGGGATAAAGTGCATAGTGAATGGCTTTATGAACTCACAGGAATCAAAAAGCATAATAGTCTGTACTTTTTATTTAATATGTTAATTGATTATTATTTATAACTTTTCTTTTTTTTTAGTCAGAAAAAGTATGCGCATTTGCCTACCATAATCAATTAAGACAGTGCACAAGACGATATATGGAACTGGCACTGTTACTGGCAAGAAAGAAACAATGAATGAATACAAACATGGATAATGTGTCAGTAAATCATTCACAAATTTTTATCGAAATAACCCAGACAGAAGAATAAATAGTTCCTATCACTATTAGTAAATCCGTGGCGATATAGAGGAATTCTTTGATTAAGGAATAAGATAGAATAATAGGATAAGATGAGTAATACTGCCTGATGGCCAGATAGCTTCATGACAGATACAGAATTAACACTGCAAACAAACTTTTCATCTAATTTATCTCATTTAAAATGAAATACTGTATGCAATGAAGCCACAGGGACATCTTCAGGCTTTGAGATGATCCACCAAAACTGCTTGATTTGTAGTTTTTTGTGTTTACACAGATCAAATCTTGATAGTCAGGAAGGGAAAAGGACCACAAACCCTTGAGCTGCTGGAGTCTCTACTCCAGGCTCATACTAAAGTGTCTGTGATTGTTATTTCCAAGAATATCCTGATCAATGTATGGAGCGGCCCTCTGATACTTCACCACTGCAGAGCTTTTGTGAGGGATGTGTAAGAAAAAACAGTTCCTGGGCTATGCGTTTGTGACAGACTATGGAGATGTTGAATAGGGAGAATTGTTTCCATTGTGTTGAATGTGTTAGCTCATAAGAGGCGCTTTCCGCTTTCCTGCAGGGAATCATGATCAGTGTGAGGGAGTGAAGGCAGGGACCAAAAGAGCCATGTGGTAGTAAACAACAGGCACTGAATACTAGGACAGCAGAAACAGCACAAGGATGAGAGATTTAAGACATTATGAATGAATGATTGTCAGGGAGGTATAGCTGTAGTCATGCTGCTTGTATTTTTGTTTCTTAGAAAATGGTCCGTGCAGTCAGCAGTGTACGGTGGTGGCAGGCCAGGCTCGCTGCTCCTGTTTCCCAGGCTTCTCACTGATGACAGATGGACAGATGTGTGAAGGTAAGGTCTGCTGCTCCTTCTTATCATGTTACCATTGGCAGTAATTGGAGCAATTCACAAAGCTTGTGTGTGTCCCTTAAGCTGTCTCCCTCCAGCTGGGTTTGCACAAGGTAACAAACAACCTAACATCATCAACAATACTGCATAAATGAACAACAAACACACACAGCCATGACAACAGAACAAAAGTGCAATGGAGCACCTCTGGTCGTGGAGACCATTGCTGGGAGTGTGAGTCAACCATAGCCAATTACTCTGTTGCAAAAATAGCTTCAAAACACTACACATAGCATCTGTGTACTTGGCTACCTTCCTTTAAAACTTGGCACAACAGTGCAGCATCTCTGACAGAAGGTCAGCATTCACAACTGTAGTCTGTGGCACCTTTAATGACTTTAATATAATATAAGCACTGACCCCCTAGGCACCTGGAAACTAACCAGATTTTTAGAGCCTGAAATTATTAGTTGATCAATCATTTAGTAGATTAGGAGGTGTTTTTTTAGGCAAACATGTCAAGTCAGAAGTCAATGAATATTTGACTGATTCCCAGTTTTCTGTTTTTTTTTTTTTTTTTTTTTTTAAAACGTTGACTTGGGCTTCAGAGACCGATGATAGGCATTTTTCACCATTTTATGATGTTTTGTCACCGAATCATTAATCAATTACAAAATGTGTATTGATAATGAAGATAACTGTTGGTTGTCTTATAGTTCAGCTATGATGGATTAACCTTGCCTTGCCCATGAATTTCTGTGTTTTGCATAGTATCTTCCCTGAAGTTAAATACACCTAATATTACATTTTATAAAAATGTAATACATAAATAAATGATGTAATTTTAACATTTTAACATTTGTAAAAGGCTATTTCAGGTGAAGTAGGGTGCCTCCACAATTAAGTCCTAGACACTTTTAATGCCACTGCCTAGTTACTCTGCAGATTAAAACTGCACTTCTCATTATTTTTATAATGACAACTTCAAATAAATGCTAATGTTGTTCTGTGTCATGTCTAAATAATCAATTGTTTACTAACATGTTAGCCTTTACAGCTTATAAGACGATAATACACTCGCGGTTTATTGGGTACACCTTGCTAAAACTATTTCAGTTTAAATGCAACAGTCCTGCAATAAATAGTACCTTCAGTAAGCCAATTGGAATAGTCAGTTGTTGTTATAGAGAAGTGTTAAAATTTCTGGTCATATTGTAGGCTATGGTTTGTGCTGCTGTTGAATTTTGTTGCATAATACTGAGATGTTTTAAGTATTTAGTCTACCCTTATTACGTCATAGATCCAACATTGCTTTTGAAAATGAAAAATTTCATAATTAAAGATCACTGCTCAGCAAATATCATTGCTCATTGAACAAAGACAGATTGGAGGTACTGGCTGACTCAAAGTTAACATTTTACTCTGGAGGGCATGGAATCACATAGATAGACCAACATTAAACCCATCCCCAGAGCGGAATGTAATTGTTACCATGCTGCCAAAGATCATTTCCCATGAATGGCCTTACAGTGATAAATTTGCTTCCATAGTTTGTAAATTGATCCATGAATTTACAGTAGGGTGAACTTGGCAGCAATTTTGCTTTGTGAAAGTACACTAGTGTTACTTGAGTAAAGCCCTGCCCACACCACATGTACTGCTGACTGTGTAAGATAGCATTGCAAGGGTGAACAGGTAGGAAGTGAAAGATTGTGTGCTGTTTACTAGGGAAGGCCTGCTGTGAAAGGCCATGTAGTTGTGACACAGAATATAAATTGGAGCTGCAATCCTGGCAGAGTTTATTTAATGTGTCAGTCAGCAGATAGGATAATACCTCTAGATCCAAAAGCATTACAAAGGAGTTACTGTTCCCCTTCCTATCACTTCATTCAGTGAAAAGAGTGAACACTTTCTCCTGTGTTCCCACGTGTGAAGATGTGGGTGGGCAACATTTTGTTTGTTTGTTTTATGGAATGAAACAAAGCAAATAGTACTACAAGATGTCAGTGTGTGGGGGGGGGGGTATTTGAGGATTTCACTTAAATGTAAGTAGACTGTGAAGTAAACTATGGAGTACTTGTTGCAGATATATCATACAGTCTTTGAAAACACTGTGGAAATAGTAACACTTCGGATGTTTGGTGTAATCTGAAATTTGTAATTATGCACTTCTATAAGTAATACTGATTAATCCAATATCTGATATATGAACAAGCAAGAGTGGGTTGTGTGAGGAGGGCTTTGTGCGCAACCTGAATAGTAAATGTGTGGGTATAGACAGTTAATCAGCACTCTGATGGCTATGAATGAATATTTACATTTTTCTTAAATTTTCCAGACATTCACAAACAAGCACACTGGTAATTCAGAGATCATAGTGGTTTCCAGATTTAATTCATGTGGTTGCCACTTTCACACATTTACAGTATTTACTCTTGGGGCTAAAGAAACCAGTACAGGCAAGGTTCGATTTGGTTTGCATTATTCAAATTGTGCATGGAGATCAGCTTTCAGAGTTATTATATGGATGGTAACAATGGATGAGACACTAAATAGCAATCAAGGCCCACTGCATCATCCTCTCTGTGGTCACATTGCTAACATAATATTTAACTTTGCATGGCTGGGATTGTTGGAGAGAGATATTTTTATGTTCTACCAAACCTCATAGAAGATATTAACACTGATCAACCACATCATTTTCAGAATCATGAACCCACCCAGCTAAACAGAGAGAAACCTTATGGTCCCATCCAGGCTAAAAGTCATCTGCTGCTTTAGTCAAAATGAAAAATTATTAAAATTGATATCATCTCTCTATATAGGGCCTTAGACATGTTTCAATATTGTGTTGTTTTAAATAGGTAATAGAATCAATGTAGGTACTCTGCAAGGCAAAGACCAGTGCATGTAATATCCCTGCGTAATAGGATTTAAATAACCTTGACAGGCTTTTTGAGGCCCCTCATTTTGGAGCCGAGTGATGTGGAAAAGTGAACCTGAGACACAATGAGATAGGGGCTTCATTCAGATGAGATGGCTGAAGATAAGATGTTGGCAAATGTCAGTGTAAGTAATAGGTGCCAAGTGAAGTTTAAAATAGAGCCCTAGATCTTTTCTGGGGGACCCCTAAATTGACACATCCTTCTGAATTCTCCTGTCATTGATGATTAAGAAATCACACAGCTTGCACTTGAGTCCCACAAGTCTGCATCTGTGTAACCCTAACCCTCCTGTCTCACACCTAATCTGCCAATAAGTCAAGTCTGACTTCACCTACCTCAGTTTTAACTTTTAAAAAAGTCTAATTGTCTGCTGGGTTCAATCTGTAAGAACAACAGGGTGTATGTTTTCTTCAGGGCTTAATGGTGCTGGTCAGTATGATTTGCTTCTGTTCACAGCCTCCTCTTGTCTCTTAATGGAATTCTTCTAAAACTATTACCCCTCTCAATTCAACTAAACATATTTATTCTTCAGAAACAGATTCTGTTTCTTTGTTTTGTATTGCATCACTGAAGTCCAGAAGGCAGAGACCTTAAGGCCTTTTTTCCTTTAATTTTCTTTTTTTCCCCTCCTCGAATGACGCACTGGAAATAATGCTGGACACCAGAGCCCAGTGGTGAAAGAAGATGGTGACTCTCTGCACCACTGGCAATGTGTAAACACTGGAAACAGTTCCATTCATCCCTAGGCATGATGGAGAGCAGGGCACAGAGGATGGGATAGACTCAGTATGATTTGTCCCTGGAAATAATGAAGACAACAAATGTCTTTTGAGGACATATAGAAGGCTAGCCCCAAAACAAGACTATGTCACCAGTATATTGCCTGTACAGAACATGTAAACCCTAGTTGATTAAACAAAATGTTAGTGTTAAAAAGGAAAACTCTAAATTTTAGTAAGACAAATGTATTCGCTTGCAGCTCCACAGAGGCTTTATATAATATAATAAGCTATGTTCTGTGCTGTGAGTGATGCTTGTGTAGTTTTCTGAGGTGAATAACCTTACAGTAAAAGAGCTGCAGGATGTTAGTCACACACAGGGAACACACTGAAAACCTCAGATCAGTATTCATCCACAGTTCATTCAAATTACCATTGGCAAAGTCAAGAAAGGCATTTCTGCAAGGGACTGCCAACAGATACATGGGAAAACAGGAGAATATGTCCCCCTCTTGTCCCTGCTTTTGTTTTTAAGCCTTGGCTCCTTCATGCACATTTTATAAAACCTTTTTGTCTGGTTCCCCGTGGAATGTGCCATATTTTGAGGTGATCTTCAAATCTGGATGTCTGCCACACTTTTGCATTCACACAAATGTGCAGATACATAGAATAATTCTAATCCAGCCCTATCAGTGTATCCAGCTAATTGGCCATGCACTGCGATGCATGAGAAGGGAATGCAGCAGTTTGATAAAGACTAGCCACAACAGAATGAGGATCCACTATCTTGGCATGAGCCCACCAAACTCATAAATCAACAGTGGCTGTTTACCATCTATAGCGCTGTTTGATAAAACTTTAAAGGTTTGCAGCTATGTACTTTATTTCGTACAAACATACCAAGCAAAACATCACTTAGCTCTTGCCAAGACCTGATATTCTAAATTTGATTTAGGATTTACACAGCAGTCACTGGTCAAAGTTGATACAGTGGCCCACCAAACAGCAAGATACATTGTGAGGGTAATGTGTGCAGTATCTACAGGTCTAAAAACAAATCTTCATTTAGTGTTGCTAAAAGTAAATTGCTGTTTTTTTCTGTCACACATACACCAGCTTTTTAAAAACATGTCCTGTGCTTTTTGGAGAGAAAAAATATTAATACAAAGTGGAGAAACTTACATTTTACATGTGCATATACACCAGTGAGAAGACCGTTCTTTATGTAAAGCCAATTAAATTATTTCATTTTTAATGTATTGTGTTAATGTAAACATATTTGCAGCCGCCCAATACAGTGTAACACAAAAAGAATCCAAAACTTTGGACAGCAACCCATATTAGTTCTAGCTTTTGCCCACTTCTAATATGCAAGCATGATGACTTATCTCGTGTTGCATCCTAGCTTACTGATGTGCTAACAAACATTAAGTACAATGGCTAGATTAGCTACTAATTAGTCAGTCAGCTGTAGCATGTTGAACACCTTAAACATCCATGTATGGATCACCAGTCCATCGCAGAGCCAACACATATAGACAAACAACCATTTGCACTCACATTCACACCTACGTACAATTTAGAGTCACCAACGTCTTTACACGCTGGAGGAAGCCGTAGTACCCAGAGAGAACCCCACGCAGGCACAGGGAGAGCATGTAAACTCCACCCAGAACCTTCTCACCACAGCTTAAACATCTACCTGAAAATGTCAATATCAATCCGTTCAGATGCAAAATGTTGTGATCCTCAAATCAGTATTCATTTTATTGGCTACTTGGACAGCCTGCGAATACACTATTGACATATTTTCATTGTCTTTACCAGTCCTTACACACAAATGTATGCAAAGTATTATGCAATTACACATCCAGCACACACAGAACAACATTAGCATTATTTTTAAGTCATGTTTTTGGTCACATGATGACTTTAAGTCCAATATTCACTCTTCTTATTCATTTTTGGTTTTGGTCCAGGCTCTGTCATCAACAAACTCTGAGAGTATGTCTTATATTCACCTCAAAATCATACATCCTCTGTTTGTATCCCTCTCTTCCCTGTAATTACACACGCTGTCACCATTTTTCCTCTTCTTTCTGTTCTTCTGCAGATGTGGACGAGTGCATGACCAACACCCACAATTGTCAGCCCAGTGAGCACTGTGTAAATACAGTTGGTTCATTTGTATGCAAGCTGCAGGTCACTTGTCCTGCAGGCTACCAGCTGAGGAACAGTATTTGCGAGGGTGAGTTCATTATTCCTGATTTATTTCATTTAGACAATTTACCCAGGTTTCATTTCCTGAGCCACTTAAGTAGTCTGTGGAAATGCTGATTATGTTTTTTTAAGGTGCAGTATAGGATTTTTAATTTGTTTATAGTGGTAAACAAACATGAGACAGAAAGGACAGTTCAACAAGACCACACTCACTGATACACAACCCTATCACCAGAGAAGAACATAATTATTAGACAATTCTACAAAGCCCAGGATTGTTGCCAGTGGTTTTTAAATTCTTATTTCCTGTGTTTTTGGTTAATTTGGAAACCCCTGTAGTTACCATGGTAACTGCAAGTGTCACACTGCAGGTGTGGGAATGTAAACAGTTAACAGTGAGATTGATGTGTGCATCATTACAAACAGTAATGCCTGAAATGCATGAGAATCCCTTGTGTGTTGGGAGGCAACTTGAATCCAGTGTGGCACCCTGCACCTATATAGATGAGAAATTACAGAATGTAAATACACTTTTGCCCATAAAGTTGGAATAATTTTTTCAGACACATTCCTCTTTTTGTTCCCATTTATACACATCAGTAATCACCTTTGACCAAGTGCAATGATTACATACTGAGTCCCAGTTACCAATTTTGTTTTGAGAAGATATACATTTTATCTATCAAGAATTAATCACATTGTCACAATCAATGCATGAGAAGAGGTAAAAAATATTTTATTTCACAGGTTTGACAACAGGCCTGTCCTGAACACATCTACATTCCAGTATACAGCAGTGTCACCTATTGGCAACAGTAAATGATGTGTTTTATCTAAGTAGGTTGATCTGATTCACCTCAAATGTGGTCAGACAAGCATTAAGATCATAATGGTGCTTCACTGTGAAAACTGTGAGTCTTCATGGGATGCCTGTCCTGTGGTGCTGTGGTGAGTTTCAATGCTTCGCCATGAAACAGGGAGTTGTTGTAACTCCCATCTGCACTGTCCAATCTGCCCCAAACTAGTGTTATGGCCTGAACACATCTGCAAAACAGTATTCAGTCATGGTATTAGCGCCACCTACTGGAAAGAAGAAATGTCACACTGATATGCTTTCCCAGTGGGTTGATCACATCCACCTCAAATGTGGTCAGACAAGCACTGAGAACATAAGTCTTTATTGTGAAGATTGTGAGTCCTCACTGGAAGCCCGTGCCATGGCAGTATGGTGAATGTTGATGCTTCGCCATTAAACAGGAAGTTGTTGTAACTCCCATATGCACTGTCCAATCTGCCCCAAACTTCACATATTTGATTGGTGTCATGGGTTGAACACATCTACATGCCAATATTCAGCCACCTACTGGAAATGACATGTGTTCTTCATCAATGTACTCCTCCCAGTAGCTTGACACAGATCCATCTCACATTTGGTCAGAAAGCAAAGCAGGTAATTGTCCAGTCTGAGGACAAAGGACAAAGGCTGCCTTCGTGCATGATGGAAATGTGCAACTGATGGGTGCAGTAAGGGACTTTTGACTTGTTTGTTCTGTGTCCGGCGGTCATGTAGTTGCAGAACCGTGTCGTACAACCTGCGGGCTGCAGGTCCCCCAACAGGTGTGGGGTGGGAGGGCCCGTTCAATGCTGCTTGCAGCTTTAATTAGGGCCTAAGCAACTTGCGTGGGCAGGAGAGGACATAACGTGTTCTCACAGTGTGGTCAAATATGCCTTGGAGTCAATTGCAGAGACCGGTACTTACAAAATGCGCCACGGAAGAGGCAGGGAACAAAAGTTAACTGAAGCAGATGTCAGACACATCAAGATTTTAAATACTAGAGACAGAAGGAAGACTATTTCTGATCTTCATGCAGAGATGAATGCTTCTAGATCAGAGTCTGAGAGGGTCTCCAGAATGACCATAAGCAGACGACTGTTGGAACAAGGCTCAAAAGGAAGAATAGCTGCTAAGAAGCCATTATTGAGGCCTGCAAACATCCAGAAATGCCTCAGATTTGCCAGGGAGTGCAAACTCTGGACTGTTGATGACTGGAAGGAACTCTGGACATCATAACATCGTCATGTTTATGTCCACAGAAAAGCTGGAGAACGTTTTGATGCCAGATTCATTGCACCCACAGTGAAACACGATGGAGATTCCATTATGGCATGGGGTTCCATTTGTGGAAATGTCATGGTGAAAATCGACGGTATCATTAACAAGAACGTCTACCACAACATCTTAGTGCATTATGGAATCCTTTCTGGACTGAATCTGATTGGTTGTGGGTTCATATACCAACAAGACGATAGACCGAAGCATACTTCAAAGCTGTGCAGAAACTATTTGACCAAGAAAAAGGAATCTAGAGTACTGACACTGATGGACTGGCCAAGGCAAAGTCCGAATTTGAATCCTATTGAACAAATTTGGTATTTAGTAGATTCAAAGATTGATCGCACAAAAGTTTCATCTAAAGCAAGTCTGTGGGAACAGCTAGAACCTATTTGGAACTCAATAACAAAATAGACTGTTGCAAAAGTACATAAAAACAGTGCCAGCAAGAATGCAAGCTGTGATCAAGGCCAAAGGAACCATACAAAATATAATTTTTTTTGGTAAATATGTGTGAAAAAGGACTATTTAGTTGTTTCAGTTTGTTATTTGTCACATAAATAACAATAATACTTTTAGTTTTAAACAAGTTTTTGAAAGATTTCTAAATATATATATATATAATATATATATATAATATATATATATATATATATACAAAACAGAATAAAAATAAAACATAAAAATGTATAAAAAATTTAATATACAAAATATGTGACTCAATCTATATACAAACAGAGGACAGTTGTGCAAATGGTGCATTAAGGCGCAAGATAGATTGTGGATAGTAATGTTATAGAACAGATAATGGAAGTCTGGGTATAAATGTGCAATAAGCTGAGGTAGAGTCCTTGTGTAATGGGTGTGTTACAGTCCAGGGGCAGGGGGCAGTGAGCAGTCTTAAGCTGCGGATTTATCCAGTGTTTATGTAATTCTTGGTGATACTGGGCTGCAATACATCTAATTAAAACCCACAGTCTTCAAGCTGTGAAGTTGTAAACATCATCTTCAGTATATTTGCAATCAATATTACACTGTGACAATTCAGCAGAAACTGTCTGTGAGTGTGCCAGTGTATTAGCAATTTATAGGCACTGTGTATGAGATGCTCAAGCATGCAAACACAGGCTTTTCTGGTCCCTAAAGTTTGTCATCACATTCCCTCTGTTGCTCTTTCTAATTTTATCACTGCAAACCCAAAATAATTTGTCCTTAAAGTTGCCCCATTAATGACTCAGAAATCCCTGACTACAAGACTGCTGTGTAGTACACCATGAATAACTGTGGAAGCTACTACCTTGGCAGGTAGTATACTGAACCTTATGCCCAGGTTCAGTATATGACCACATAATCACCCAGAGAGGGAGCCTTGCATAGGCAGTAAAGTATGTTGAAGCTCTGTGACTTGTGCCATCAGCACTCAGCACAAGGGAGGGACTAATCAATAGATAGATAGTAGATAATGAAGGTAATATTTAGTCAACCGTCCAAAAGGGAGGAAACTATTTAGCATGAAAAAGAAGGAGAGATCTCCTTTTTTGTGATGTGGGAAATCTATCCTAAAAACTCAAATTAAGACCTTCTGTCTGTGTACCTTTAGAGGAATCTCAGTGGACCAAATATAGAGTGACCTCCAGAGATATGGGCTTACAGCACATTACAGCACTTCCATTATAACTCCAACCATCACTCATGAGATTCAGTAACTGTTATGTAGGAAGTTTGGTTCAACTTCTGTTAATAATAGACTTGAAACAAGTAACAATTTTGTCTGAGTGAAAGTGTGAATTTCTGGGATGCTGCTTTTGTTTATTCTACGCTTGTGCCACAGTGCCACCTACTGTACTGTTAACAAGTTAGCAGCTGAGATTGAAAGTGAGAGTTAACAGCAGATGAAAGTCTCTTGCAACTGAATAGAGTGTGCACTATTTTTTCAAGATGAGTAATCGCATTTATGCTTATCTGTTCTGTTTTTTTTTTTTTAGATATTGATGAATGTGTGCAAGGAACCCATAACTGTGGTATGGGTTTTGTGTGTGAGAACACACTGGGCTCCTTCTTGTGTAATCCCAAACAAAAGTGCATCACCGGCTTCACACAGGACTCTCATGGCAACTGTATCGGTAAGTCAGGGCTGCTTTCTTCTGGCTAATGGAAACATATTAGTAACACATTATTATTAAATAACTAATAGAGAGGTTGGGGTCAATTTTTTACCTCTCGCCAAGGAGGGCCTCATATTTTCTTTGTGGTGTTTATAGTTTTCAAACATTAAAAACTAAAATAAAAAAGTAAAAGTCTGATCAGAACCAGCATCACTGACTGGGTGCAGTCAAAGGTTTTCTTTGTTGCACCTGTAACCACCAGCAGTGATGTGCAGAGTACATCTTTATAACACTGCAGCAAAATGAGAAGTTAAACCACTGAAGCTCAGCAAAAGCACGTTCAAACAGTTGATTATTTACACATCCAGCTCTGTTTTTGGTCTCTACCAACTCCTGAGGGAAATCAGGAATCAGGAATGTCTTTCATACAATCAACATAAGGCTGTTTCTAAAAGGTTATATACTTTTTGTTTCAGTCAATATGTAATTTCTCTATTTATATGAAATAGTTAACTGGCACAAGATCTTGTGATTTCTATTTTAATGTCACATGTTTTATGGCAGTAATATGTATCCTGTGAGTTTAACAGCATTTTCATGAATAAGGTTTAAGTAGGTGAAGTTAACTTGGTGGTGAAGTTAAGCATTCATTCTGACAAAAACTATATTTTGTACAAAAGTGTAAAAATGAAAAAAAAAAAAGAAAAATTATTTGATCATTTCCCGGCTGGGTGCAGTAACCTCTTGGAGAATCTCCACCATTTCCTTGGGAAATTCCTGGTGACTAGACTCGGCCAGATGCAGGAAGTTCCTGCATCTGGCCAAGAAACCTCCAGTGAAAACACAATTTGTTGTTTTTGATTTGAATTTTGCGCAGATTAAACAAATGACATCTCTTTTTAAATTTGTTTACTTGTGTATAGGCAAACATCATCTTGGAATGGGGAAATATCATGAAGTAGCCAGAATATTTACGTCTGGGTGCTCCTGATATCATAGAATACCTCATATACCTCGGCTGATAAACAGCCACACAGACCAAAGTAATCATCATTCTTCATCATCGTCTTCTCTAGAAATCTTGTGTATAATCTGTTTTTAAAATGTTTTTATGATTTTCCTAATTAACCTCTCTTCCACGATTATGGAAATTTTATGATTTAGGCATCTGCTGTTCTGTGACTGTGTTCCCTCAAAATGCTTTCTCATTTCACATAGTGATTATCACTGCTGTTTAAGAGCCAACAGACACCAGTAATCACAGCTCAACATGATTCAACAGTTCTTTTTTGTGATATTTGGTATTTATACCATCCACATAACTACATTCATACATACTAATCCCATGGTTCATAATCTACTTTGACAGTGCTCAACAAGGATTGAAACCAATCCCTATTAAGAAAGCATTATTACTACCAACAAGGCAACAAGTAAATGCACGAATCTGTAATTAGGGCCCAAGCAACCAAGGTTGCAAGGACCATATTGGAATTGTTGTGTTTATTATTATTAGGGCCTAAACATGCTCAAAACTTTGCACACGCATCAGACCTAGCGAAAATTGACATCTGATAGGGGTCTTGTTCATTGGCACCATAAAATGGCTCCATAGTGCCCCCTTGGACATACTCAAAATCCCCTTACCGTTGGACCTAGTTTGTCCGAGGTGAACGAAATTCAGAGGCATGATGTAACATGCCGAGATGCACCAAAAAGTCTCTTGACATCATGGCCTCAAACCTACAGGAAGTCGGCCATTTTAATTTGAAAAGTTTGCTCATTTTTGGCCATTTTTTGGCATTTAGGTACGTTGTATTTGATCAAACTTCTCCTACAGTTTTTATAATTTCAACCTCAAACTTGGTCAGGATACTCTCAAGGCCTTTGTGATTAAAAGTTATTAGAAGATTTTGTTGGCGTCAAAGGGTGTGGCCATGAAACAGGAAGTTGCATTTAAGTAACTCAGCCATTCTTTGCTCAATCTGCCCCAAATTTCAGTGTTGATAAGGGTCCCGACCTGCGGGGACCCTGCGGCCACTGGTCCCCCAACAGGCGTGGGGTGCAAGGGCCTGTTCAATGCTGCTTGTAGCTTTAATTATTGTTATTATTATTAGGACCCGACCAACGGTCCCTCTTGCTCGTGGGCATGGCAAAATGGCTCAATAGCACCTCCTGGAAAAAAACCCTCACCATTGGGCTTTTTTGTGCTAAGGGGAATGAAAGTCAGTACACATATGTAACATGCCCAGATGTACAAAAAAATCATCATGGCCTAAAACCTACAGGAAGTTGGCTATTTTAATTTTAATATGCAGATGTGGCTTATTTTTTGCCATTTGGAGATGTTGTATTTGATCAAACTCCTCCTTCAGATTTTATCATATCAACCTCAAACTTGATCAGGATACTCTTAATGAGTTTTTGACTTTAAGTTATCAACAGCTTTACAGAATAGCGAAGGGCATGGCCGTGGTGGCATCTCAAATTTCAATGTCTCGCCGTGAAACATGAAGTTGCATTTAACTTCTTGTAACTCAAACATAGTTTGTCCAATCTGCCCCAAATTTTACAAAGTTTGACAACAGGCCTGTCCTGAACACATCTACATTCCAGTATACAGGTATAGACATAGCACCACCTATTGACAACAGGAAATGATATGTTTCATCCAAAGGGGGTTGATCTGATTCACCTAAAATGTGGCCAGACAAGCATTAATATCACAAAGGTGTTATCTGGTGAAGACTGTGGGTCTCCAAGCGGCTTGACTGAATCATTTAATATTTGGTCAGGGAGTGAAGAGGGTACTTGTCAAGGCTGAGAGCAAAAGGACGCCAAACAAATCACATTTTTGAGGGCTTTAGGATGCTTGAAAACTCACCAAAATTGGCACATACCTCAGACCTGGTAAAAATTGTATTATCCTTTAGTGACTGGGCTCAGGCGTGGTTGGTGGGCTCCACAGTGCCCCCAAACACAGGCCATGTTGGAAAGAAGGTGCTTGGATTTTCATGAAATTCAGTGAGGCCATTGCTCTCATCACTGTGGACAAACTGAATCTTTTTGAGAATTTTATGTCATAAGTCACGGAACTTGATGTTAGTGTGCAATTTGATCCAATTGACTTCAAATTTGATAGGTGACTTCTAGAGTCCCGCTGTGGTGGTAAATTGCGACACTTTTCAGGCTTCATCGAGCGGCGTGCCTGTGGGGGTGTTTCAATGCTTCGCTATGAAAGAGGAAGCTCAAATATAAATTGTCCAATCTGTCTAAAACTTCACGTTTGACAAGAGGCCCGGCCTGAACTCATCAACATGCAAATATTCAGCCATACTCATAGCACCACCTACAGCATGACATGACATGGCATGTTTCGTACCGTTCTCCAAGTGGGTTGATCAGATTCACCTCAATGTGGTCAGAAAGGATTAAGACTATATTTATCTTTTATTGTGAAGGTTGTGAATCTTCATTAAACATCCTTGCCATGGCAGCATGGCGAATTTTGAAGCTTCGCCATAAAACTGAACATTGTTGTACCTCACATATACATTATCCATTCTGCCCCAAATTTCACTTGTTTGATAAGAGTCTTGGCCTGAACACGTCTACATGCCAACATTTAGCCATACTCATAGCACCACCTATTGGCAACAGTAAAAGTTCCATTTCACATGAGGTCAGAAATCGCCTATTTAAGTTACAATGAGCTAAGAGCATGTTTGTCAAGTCTGAGGATGAGAGGAAAGAGCAGGGCTCCAGACTGCCAATTAGTCATATTTTGTGACAGTAGTGTAACTGGTTTGTTTGCCACCAATCTTAAAATTTGGCAAATTGCTGTAAACTTTACTCTCTAAGACAAACAAGCCCTAGACATTTTAGATTTCTGTCCAGTGAGATATTGAGTTAACTGTGATTTTACTGTTGCTTTTCTAGAAACAGTATTTAGTTGTACTTAATATATAACTCAATTCTTCTCATGTCCTGAATTTATTCTTTTACAAAATTATAAATTAAAAAACCCAATCATTTAGTAATGAAAAAGAACCAGTAACAGACTGAGCTAGACTGATAGGGGTCTGGATGGATAAAGATAAAATCCTTATGATACCCATCTCTGCAGGTGGTTAGTGGCTTCGCCCTGACTTAGGCAGATGAGCAAATCACTGTTTAAATCACTTCACTATAAGCCTTGTTTAACCAGTGATTTTTTGTGATTATTATTTCTTATGGCACACAGTGCAATCACTCAGAAATGTGGATTGCTTTATTTTCTCCCACAATAAAGGGCAACCTAAATCATTCATGTAGATTTTAATAATACTTTTTACCTAATAAAACACATTGTTATTTCTGTAAATTGTGTATTTATTTAACAAAGAATTTATCAGTAATATAGTTAACATGGAAAAAATTGGAATATGTTGCATTGAACGTTGATTTAAATGTGCTTCTAACTTTTTGGCTGGTGCTCCTAAAATTTTCAGTAAGGAGTACTGGTGCTACTAGAGGAAAATTTAGTCTGGAGTCCTCAAAAGGATTAAGCCCCTCTAAGAGTCTGTCTGTGCACATGACTGCCTTCATGAATCATACAAATATGCAGGTGGTGGACACAGTAACAGATATTTAGCTCATTTGTTCTGTGCTCAGCAGTCATGCAATTTCTATGTCATATGACTTGTAGGTTGACAAAAATCCATTTCACATCAGATCAGAGACATTTATTACATTTTATTAGCCCAGAGCATACTTGTCAAGTCTGAGGGCAAAAAGACAGAGGAATGAGCTGCTCTTGGACTGTATCTGTGCAGGTGTCTGACTTCATGCATCATACAAATATCCAGCTGACAGGCACAGCATGTAATTTTTAACTCATTCGTTCTGTGTCCAACAGTCATGCAGTTGTACGAATTGCAATGACCCTGCAGCTGCCAGTCCCCTGATGGGCGTGGGGTGGGCTTTAATTATTATTAGAACTCTCAGTTCTCACTCAGTTTATTATTATTATCATAATAATAATACTAAACATTTTATTTTTTATGATTTTTTCCCCTCCATATGAAATGCCTTTTTGAGGGCCTAAAGATGCCCAAAAACTCACGAAACTTACTAGATGCCTCAGGCCCCAAGAAAATTACATCTTCTAGGGGTCTTGAACATGGGTGTGGCAAATTGGCTCGGTATCACCCCCTACAAAATTTCAGCCAAGCAGTCCCTGAAGCTCATTTCACCTACAGTTATGAAATTTTGCACAGTAATGTAACATCCCAATGTTATGTAAGATCCCCAGAAACTTGTATACACAGCTGTGAAAGCTGTGAAATTCAAACTGGCTTCAAATTAATTAATTAATTAATCGAAGGAATTGCAGGTTGTTTTGATTTTTTTGTTTATTTGATCTTTATTTTTTTGCCAAAGTGACAGCCCTATTTTATGCAATAATCTACAGGTATGAAATTTTGCACAGTTATGTAACATCCCAAGACTTTTAAAAAAGTCTCTTGGAGCCATACCCTAAACCCAACAGGGCTATTTTGATGGGAAGATGAAAAATTGATGTATTTTTTAGCCATTTCCAGGGGTCATACTTGAATGTACTTCTCCTAGACACCTTATCAGATTGACTTTAAACATTGTCAGTCTGATATTAAGGCATTGACAAGGTTTAATTGTAGGGTTTTTGAGTTTTTGTTGAAGGGTGTTTCTGTCGCGGCCCTTCAAATTTCAGTGCTTTGCCATGAAACAGGAAGTTGCATTTAACTTGCTGCAAGTCAGGCTGGCAGGCTGACCTGATCCACTTAATTCTGTCAGGAAAGCCTTAAGGCACTTCATGATGACTTGATGTGAAAATTGTAGCAATTCGTTGCAGGGCGTCCCCGAATCCCAGCCTGAAGATATCTACGTACCAGTTTTTGATCATAGTGCCACCTATTAGCAATAGGAAAAATATTGCCAGATCTGCCTCAATTACTGTGAGGAAGTAACTATACTTTGACCTGTCAATCAGGATCAAACCTCCTACCAGTCACTCTCAGCTGTCTTGAGGCTTGATTCTATCTCCCCCTCTCTCTTCCTCTCTCTGGTTCTGCAGACATAAATGAGTGCAACAGCCTGAGTGATCCATGCAGCTCAAGCTTTAACTGTATCAACACAGTGGGCTCCTACATGTGCCAGCAGAAGATCATAAAGTGCAGTCATGGATACCATGCCAGCCCTGATGGAACCAAGTGTGCCGGTGAGATTCTCCTCACAACACCATTGATGCACAAGGCTGGCAGCCATATGAAAAGATGTAAATGCACAAGAAAAAAATTATTGTATTGTATTTCTAAATTGTAAAAGCATAAGACATAAAAACATAAACCATAAAACATAAGGTTTTTCGGAAAATGTCTGAATCCTACCTACTATGAAACCTCAGACAGTTCAATTTTAACAAAATATAAACGATAATATTAAATAAAAATCATATAAATGTATATGATGTCTAAAATTCATAAATGAATGAACATTCATAAATATTGTTTTATTTTACTCTGATTGTATTTTTTTAAAAACAAAGTTATCTTTGATTTTACACAATTATTTCTTAACTCTCCCTTGCATCATTTTTTAAAAAATATGTAACCTTTTCATACTTTAATATTGAGTACACAAAGCATGCATTATATGCAGTGAACACTAACATTTACTCTCACACAGTAACATTTAACATACATCACATATCTTCTTTGAATCACTTTGAATCACACAGTAAATGTAAACAGTGATTGCATCACAATATTCCTTTAAGATCATTAGCTTGTTGCAATATTCTCTCTTTTAGAGGCATATGACTTTTTGCACATCACATAGCTGTTGGCTTCTTACTTGCTGCAATATTCTCTCTTTTAGAGGCATGTGACTTTTTGCACATCACATAGCTGTTGGCTTCTTAGACTACAGTTTAAAATCTCACTCCAGCCAGGTGCCCGCAGTTGGCAAACCTGCTATAGAATCAAAAAACAAAGCACTGCTGAGGTTATGCTAAATTAACTAGTTAACATTAGATGTTGCTCTAAACACCATCTCTCCACTTTGACGCTGAGTATAAACCAAGCTTACAAGCCAACCCGGTCTCACAGCAGTTCATGAAATAGTCACAAAATGTAATCTGTTGATTCGTGCCCACAGACACAATTTTTTTATTTCTTTGTGCCTCTCAGCACGACTTTCAGATTCATGTATTTCAATTAGAAATGATTTTCGTGTCCTCGCCACGCTTTTTTTTCTGTCACTCAGGACACCGCAGTGTGGAAACTGTTTCATTTTTTTACGTTTATGTATGTTTGCTATTTTTTAAGTGTCTGTCAGGCATTTTAATGTATGTTAACATTTTTAGATTCTATTGCTGTTCTCTATCTTACGTCTCTGTGACTATTTCACAAACTGCCGTGAGACTGGGTTGTACAAGCTGGCCTACTTAGTTACAGCCAGCTAGGCATGTAGCATGTGCATGTTGTTAAACTGTTAAACTGAAATAAAAAAGATCAGGGTTCCAGCAACAACTACAGTCTCACTAAGTAGTTATACAATGGTGATTATCACCTCCTTAAGTCAACCCAGGATTTCCTGAGTGTGTTCATGTGAACGAAGCAGAGTTCCACGTATGATATATATGATATAATATGATATGAGAAGTAATGCTGACACCTGGGGGTTATTCTCGTGATGCTAAAATCTTATTTTTGAGCACCTAAACATGCTCAAAAACTCACAAAACTTTGCACATGCATCAGACCTGGCAAAAATTGACATCTGATAGGGGTCTCGTTCATTGGCACCATAAAATGGCTCCATAGTGCCCCATTGGACATACCCCGTTGCCATTGGGCTCAGTTTGTTCGAGGTGAATGAAATTCTAAGGTATGATGTAACATGCTGAGATGCACCAAAAAGTCTCTTGACAGCATGGCCTCAAATCTACAGGAAGTCAGCCATTTTAATTTTAATTTGTAAATTTTGCTCATTTTGGCCACTTTTTGGCATTTGTGTACATTGTATTTGATTTTACTCCTCCTACAGTTTTTATCATATCGACCTCAAACTTGGTCAGGATACTCTTGAGGCCTTTGTGATTAAAAGTTATTGAAAGAATAACTTTGTGGCCATGGCGCCACCTCAAATTTTGTAATTGAATTTTGTAATTCAGCCATACTTTGTTCAGCCTGCCCCAAATTTCACAGTGTTGATAAGGGTCCTGACATGGACACACCCATATGTCAATATATTGTCATATTTGCTAAGTGTCAAGTGGGGCGGCTGTGGCTCAGGAGGTAGAGCAGTCGCCCACCAATCAGAAGGTCGGTGGTTCAATTCCCGGCTCCTCCAGTCCGCATGCCGAAGTATCCTTGAACCAGATGTGTGTGCATCGGTGTGCGAATGTGTGTGTCTGTCTCTAGACAGTATAAAACATGTGCTGTATGAATGTGTGTGTGAATGGGGTGAATGTGATCTGTAGTGTGAAGCACTTTGAGTGGTTGAAAAGCACTATATAAGTACAGTCTATTTACCATTTAACACATCTACATGCCAGTATTCAGGTATAGTCATGGTGCCACCTGATGGGGGCAGTCAGGGACTTCTTACTCATTCATTCTGTGCCTGGCGGTCACGCAGTTGCAGAACTGCGTCGTACAACCTGCAGGGACCCCGCAGCCGTGGGTCCCACGACAGGCGTGGGGTGCGACAACCCATTCAATGCTGCTTAGAGCTTTCATTTTCTTTTTATTTTTTTCTTCTTCTTCAGCCAAATGAATTGCCCTTTTCAGGGCCTAAAGATGCTCAAAAAGAATGACTCTGTAGCGCCCCCAAGACAGTTTTGTTGCATTTGCATTTAACTTGCTGTAATTCAGCCATACTTAGTTTAAATTGCATCAAACTTCACAGTATTGTTAATGGTCCCTACCTGCACACATCCATATATCAATATGCATAAAATTGTTGTAGCGCCACCTACAGAGAACAGGAAATGACATATTTTGTAGAGTGAGGTGTGTTACTAGCAGGTTGACCCAATTCATTTCAAATGTTGTCAGGACAGTCTTAAGGCCTTCATGATGACTTAATGTGAAAATTGTGAGTTTTCATTGAAGGGCAGCATGTGAAGGCATGGTTAATTTCAGTCCTGCAGTTTTAAGTGCATCTGAAGTAGTTTAAGTAGTTTGCTACTTTATCCAGCAGATGGAGTCATTGCAGCTTGAATACAGTAATGTTTAACACTCTAGAGTCGCTGGACACACCGAGGTGTACAAATCACTTGACTGATTTGATAAAAGAATGATAAAAGAAATGAAACAATGAAAACAAGCAAATGATATAATGATAAATGTACTCAAAGTTCCCCTAATCAAAGTTTCTTCTGCATCGCTTTGTTCTACTCCTTGGGGCTAAAAACCTCTGTTCAGAGGGAAGCAGCTGAACGTTACCATGTAGGGGGTGAGAGACACTGTTTAAAATGGAAAAAGATATCCGCTGTACCTGTTTGCTGTACAAGGATGCATGCTGTACAGTAAGTTGACTGGACAATTTAACAATTAGGTTAAAAGAATTCTTGTCTTTTAAAGATAAATGACCAAACCATGAAACCAGAGAGAAAGACAATACAGATTCAATAAAAGCCAGATAAAACATTGTCATTATGGTTCGATCAATGTTAAAGTGTGACAGTTTCCTCAAACAATACAAACGTTGGTGAGCCTTTCTACACACCGCTTCACAGTTCACTTCAAAGTTCAGTTTTGAATCAATAATGGTCCCAAGGTATTTCTAAGTTTGCACATATTCAATTGCCTGGCCTTTAATTACAGTGGCTTTGTTCACCTGAGGTCTCTTCCTGAAGTCAATTAATTAACTTTAGTTTTAGATATGTTGAGCTGGAGGTAAGACTCATCACACCACTGTACAAAGTGATCGATGATTGGGCTGTGACTGGTCTCTTTCTCATTAAGCAAGCTAACAATCACTGAAACATCAGCATAATATTGTTCTGTTGTCATATCTACTCTGACACACACTTGTGAAGAGGATAAACAATAAGGGGCCCTGCGATGGACTGCCGATCCGTACAGGGTGTACCCTGCCTCTCGCCCAATGACAGCTGGGATAGGCTACAGCCACCACCACCCCACGACCCTTAATGGATAACCAATGGATAGATGGATGGATGCATGGATGGATAAACAATAAGGGAGATAGCACATAACCTTGTGGTGAACCAGTGGAAGTACACTTTCCGTCAGACAAAGTGATAGAAGATAAAATACAGGACTCAGTTCTTTACACAAAATTTAAGTACAGAACCACAGATATTATCAGGGCCATGTTTTTTGTTTACTTTTACCGAAAGGAAGGCTTTTTCAACATCCTGTCGGGTAATGTTAAAATGCTGATTGCCCCCTAAGATTATGGCTTAGTTCCAGAACTTCCTTGCAAAAATCAAAAGTATCAAAATGACAATAAAAACAATTAAGAGCATTAGGCAAATCAATATCCATGCTATAACCATGCTACACCCTGTATTTTGAAGCCCTGTCATGGTTTTCATACTCACCCAGGATGAGCCAAGATTGTTTGCAGCCAACTTATTCTCCAATTCTGATTTGTAGTTTTGCTTGGCTTTTAGTATTTCAATCTTCAGCTCTTTTGTAGCTGAAAGCTGATCAGATGCTGTACCCTCTCTCTCTCTTTGTAAGCAGGACTGAACAATTGATGGGCTGATCATGTCCTTACAAAAGGCAACATATGAACAAATAACGTCCACTAGGCTGTCCAGATCATCTCCACAGGACTGTGTAACTGTGAAATGATCTAACTGTTGAGCAGGAGTTTGGCTGTGTATTAAGATAGACCCAGGCAGGTGCAGAGTGGGTTATTGCAGAGGTGCTTTATCTTTCTCACTGTCTGTCTAGACATTGATGAGTGTCAGATGGGGACGCACCGCTGTGGAGTGGGCCAGATCTGTCACAACCTCCCTGGCAGCTACCGCTGTGACTGTCAGACGGGCTACCAGTATGATTCCCTCCGCAAAGTTTGCACTGGTATGTATTGCAATGCCATGTCTTTGAGATGATGACAAGCAGATTGGAGGTTTGATTGTCCAAATTGTTTTTGAAGCCAGACTTGTTTTGGAAGCAGAAATAATGTCACTGTTAATTTTCACTACACAGAGCCAGAGTGATGGCATATTGGACTAAATGTAACAGTGCAATGTAAGATCTTTAGGTAACTATGTTATAGTGGTATAAAGTTTAATATCATTTTGAAGCAATCTGGTGCTGTGCTGTGTGTATAGTTTATATGCTGCTACGTTCAGTATTGGACACAAGTGTTACTTGAATAATTCCTGTATCATTCATTTGCTTCTCTCAGTTACTTCAATAGAATAATTAATGGTGGTGACTTATGCTTTAATTTGGAAACACTTATCTGTGATTAGTAAAGGTAGACTAAAGCTCAGCGAAAAAGGCAAGAGACCTGTTATTGTGTAGCAGTTACAGTAAGTGGAAAATACAATCAGGCCACATTAAAGCTGTGCTATGCAGTCAACAAAGTTATTGTCTTTTGCAACAGGAGTCCCTCATTTTCAGTTACTATTGACAGCTATTTTAAGTGAAAAAGCTCTAATAAACCCACTATATACTACCTGCTCACAAACAAACAGCAGACAGACAAGTTAGCAACTAGGTGGTGAACACAGTGGAGCATTCAGTAGCTAAAGAGAGGTAGTGGTGACCAAAACAAGGCTAAAAGGAAAGAGAATATTGGAGTTACAATCATCAGGTGGACAGAAACATGACTCCAAGTGAGTGATAATGTTGCTCAGTGTACGCAGGGTACGTGATAATAGTCAGTGCTGTGTTTACAACTTGTTTGTCTGACCCCAAGTGGCAAAAAAAAACAATTAATGTGTTTTAAGAATATAGATAGATTCTCATACTCACATTCTAACAAGGTGAAAAAGTCAGTCTACACATAATTTTGCATGTGTCTGAATGAGTTCTGGCTTTGAGTCATTTGTGGCCTGGAGGTATCTGCCTGCTGTCTAATAGCTCTTATTCCTGCACTGACAGATGTAAATGAGTGCTGGCGCTACCCTGGCAGGCTGTGTGCTCAGACCTGTGAAAACACCCCAGGCTCCTACCACTGCTCATGCACAGCTGGCTTCTCCCTAGCTTTTGATGGCAAGAACTGTGAAGGTAAGCTATTTTTTTGTGTTTATGTTCTCTAACACATTGAGAATTTAAATGCCGCCTTGTTTATATTGACTGTCTTATTTTCCTTTATCTTATGTGTGGTGGAGGTAAGTATCAAAAGCCAAATACAGGCTTCACACAGACTTTGGCAATTACATATATATTGATGGGTACCTGTTATGAGTCCTTTGTAAGTCTTTGTTATCAGTAAAAAGCATTTCTGGTGGAATTTAACTCCATCTCTGGGATGCTTAGGTGTCTGGCATTGCATACATAATGGTTTCCAGGTTCAGGTGCCATCACTTATCAGTTTGTTGAGGAAAGAGCAAAGCTGGTTGGGAGCATGATTCAAATTACATTCAGCTTGTCACAGCTATTATTGAGGGAACTTAATCAATTTGAGAATGTATCTGTTCACCTTCCAACGGTGAAGCTTTGCATTTATCTGGGTTTATTATGAAAGCTTGTCTAAGCAACATGATCAGGGTTTTGATTAGTGTTTTTCAAATTAATTTGTCCCAGAGACTTGAAGCATGTCTCTCTTGAGGAGGCAGTTTGATAACAAAGCCATCAATGCACCATAAAAATGCAAACATCTCTTTTATTTTTATTATTACTTAAATCTTTTTTTAGTTTCCACTATGCACCTCCCCAGAAGTCACCTCTCAGTCAGACTCCTTTATCCTGTTTTCTTTCTTCTGATGTATCTGTAGGCTCTGTTTCTGTGGGCGCTTTCCATCAGTTGAAAATTAGTCAATTACATCATCTAAACTATAATACCGTGTATCCAAAGCCTGATCTTATTTTTTGTGCCACAGGGCTTTACTATTGTCCAAAACATATTAAAATATACCAGATATATAATACACATAATATACACACAAGCTGTAGTCAATCTCACATGTGGGATATACTCACAAGTACTCAAATGCACTATATCCTCATTTTTGGTTAACGTTTGCAAAAAACTAGAGGGACCATCTGTTTAAGGAAACTGCTGAATTCAAATTGTTGTTAAAGATGAACCTTTATTTTTTTTTACCAATTTTTAAAGATTTACATCTTAAGTAGGGACCAATAGACACAGCAGCAATGGCAGAAAATATTGAGGGATAACTAATGCATTACATTTTTAAATAATTCAGTCTTACCAATAAAACAGGGAGAATTCTAATTATGCCTTTTCTTTTTTGTGCTTAGATTTAAACGAATGTGAAAAAAATCCCTGTAGCCAGGAATGTGCTAACATCTATGGCTCATATCAATGCTACTGTCGCCAAGGCTACTACCTGAAAGAGGACGGACACACCTGTGAAGGTACTTTCTGCCAAGGTTACTAGGTAAACTGATAGAGTTGGACATTATGTACAATAATGTTGCTCTGGGTCTGCTGGGTGTATAAATAAGTTATTGATTGCTAACACATAGTTAATGTGAGTCAATGTTAAACATGTTAGACAACATTATAATACAATAATATGTCAATAATATGTCAGAGGTAAAATTCAGTTTTGATTGACACCTCAGAGAAGTATTAATTTAAGTATGTTTTTTATTATTGTGGTTGTACCTTGCAGTGGTGTTGAACTGGAGTGCATCATATTGATAGGTGTTTCTTATGTTTGTTTTTTTTTGCCCACCCGATTTATAGACATGAGAGGGGTAGAATATTAGAACACAAATATAATTCAATATATAGTCGAACTGACACCTCTAAATGAGTTTTAGCGAAATATAATTGTAAGTTTTGTAAAAGTAGAATATGTGGCATGGCTGTTGTACTGGAATGCATTAGATTGTATGGGTGTACCTTAAGAAAGTAGCCAAAGATGTTTTTCATTGCTGTGAGGTCTCTTTACTACCAAATGGCCAAAGCATTAAATAAAATAAAATGAAACAATGCAACCTTAAAACTCTATAGTGGTCCACAGTGTTAACGTAAAAAAAATGGAGCAACTCTAATGCAAGCCCATACCCCCTTCATCCTGTACTCCATGGATCCATTCTTATAGCAATAATCTGTTATATTAAAAAATGATGTAACCATATAAAATATTCATGTATGGCAAGTTTAAATTAGTCTCCAGCATTAGATGTTTGTAGGGTTTTCTATATATTTTTTCCTTAATGATTAGGGATGGATGAAATCAAGTATGTGTATCGAAAACAACAAAGACCTTGTTTATACAGATCTCTTTGTGTCTTGGCGTCTAGGTTGGGGGGAAGAAACTTCTGGGTCGCGTGACAGTTGAACATGGTTTAACTTGTACTTCAACTCAACATTCAGTCATCTGAAAAAGTGCTGTATTGGCCAGTCACATAGTATTCATGCTTGTGCACATGTAAGCCTGTTCCCTCTGTAGACCATATTTCACTGTATCACATGCACATGAAACAACACACACCCACCAATGCAGCCCCTTGTGTTTAATCAGTGCAGAGCAAACATCCTTGTAAATGCGGTGTAACTCAGGTCTCATTGAGTTTATTTATCAGGATTTATTGAGTGAAATGTCAATAGACAGACTGTAAACTTTATAACCAAATTTCGTCTAAAAATGACCAAACCACAAAACTAACTGTGATGGAGATAGATACTTGATAACACAGGGCAGCGTGACAGCATGATGCAGGCAGTGTTAGTCGCTCTGATTCTCTCCGCTTTGGTGTCAGGTGAGTTCTACCTGCTGAGAGCTGCATGCCCATCGCGACAACGGACACAGCCAAAGCATAAACTACCTGTGTTATAACCAGCTGACAGTCTAAGCAGGCTGGTGAGAGAAATAACTGAACTATGACCAAGACACCAACTTTATGTCTGCAGTGTTTCTGCTAAATATAACCCGTGTTATGCTTCTTCTCTCGCTAGTCTCTACCCCCTCTCCTCCTCTCTCTCTCCTTCTTAACCCAACCGGTCAAAGCAGATGGCCACCCACCCTGAGTCCAGTTCTGCTCGAGGTTTCTGCCTCTTAAAAGGAAGTTTTTCCTTGCCACTGTTGCCTAGTACTTGCTCATGGTGGGATTTGTTGGGTCTCTGTCTGTAAATACCTATTTTAAAGAGTATGGTCTAGACCTGCTCTATGCGAAAAGTGCCTTGAGATGACTTTTGTTGTGATGTGGCGACATATAAATAAAATTGAATTGAATTGAAATATACATTTTGTAGCGGCAGCTACAAAAATTATTTCCACTGCCGCAATATTATAAAGTTGCAGAGATAAAGGGGAGAAAAAGAGAAAATAGCAGAAAGAATCTTTTTTCAGCAAAGCAGAGCAGGATGGCTCTTACCACCATCAGTAGGGTTTTCTTCTGGATTCATTGTCTCACACTGTCACTGTCCAGTGTTACTCAGTCACTCTCGCTGGGTTTGTTTCTGAATCACTTGGGGTAAAGGTGCATTGTCACTTGCTGAGGGAGAAGATAGCAGTATTTGTTTTGCTGAAGCTGGCGTCCCTGATGAAAACACAAGAGAATCATTGTCATTTAGAAATGAGATTGCATAGAGCTTGATTTTAATACGATTATTTTTGCAGCCCTATTCGTTATACAGATGCACAGTGTATCAGAACTGAAAGCAGTGCATACACCTGCTGCATTGAATGGTATTATGCATTTAAGAGATATGTGGGCAGAGAGGGAAACAAAATATGGGAAACACAGACACATTTTTCACTGGACAGACTTGGTGTAGGAGAACACTTTTTAAATCTTAATAACACTTGCAGTATAGAATAACTTCTAAAACAAATCAGAAGGTTAATATTAATGATCCAAATAACCATTCATGTTTGTAGTGAATGCAGAGACCAAAATTGAAAGCAACATAACTCCAGCCGTCACTAAGAGATTTTATTTTGTTTTGTGTGAGGGCATCTCAAGGTAGCTTGTGTTCCTCTAGACAGGACACAAGCATAGAGGACCCATACACACACATACAAAGATAAAGTGCCACTACTTTATTTGAATGTGAATGTGATTCCACACCTGGCTCTAATCTGACTGATGAGATGTGTGTGTGTGTGTGTGTGTGTGTGTGTGTGGTGTGTGTGTGTGTGTCACTGTGTGTGTCTTTGTGTGTATGTGTGTGTGTATTTAACAGATATTGACGAGTGCTCTCAGAGCATCAAGAACCTCTGTTCCTTCCAGTGTGTTAATGTTGCAGGCAGCTATCAGTGTGCCTGTCCTCCTCATGGATACATCATCTCGGGCAATGGACGCACCTGCAGAGGTGAAGCCTCAATGAACATACAATATGAGTTTTGGTAACTGCATTTAAAACTAGAGAAAATTATCTTTGAAGAAGCTTTTATTCCCATGATTTAAGTTATTTTTCCTCAAATTGGAAACTGTGGGCAGACTAAAGTGTTAAAAACAACACTTAATTTGTCCTAACCAAATAAAAAATGTTTAACTGGATGTCAGTGTGTACAGCGCACAGTTGAAGTCATTGGTACACTCATTTATGATATCAATTACTCTGCAGTATGTCATAACTAATTTATTTTATGTCACCTAACTTTTCTACAGGGAATAAAAACTAAACAGATTAGAAACCTAAAAATTCTGAAAATGGCTGCACTTACTGTGTTTGCCATTTTATATTTATTCTGTGTCTAAAATTAATTCAAAAATAAGATTAAAGCCTGTTTAAAAGAAAAAAGAGGACAAATGAGGGGGAGGGAGGTGTGTGATCAGTCCCAGATTAATTCTGTGGCAGGGCAATGAGTCCAAACACACAGTCAGCATCATTAAGAACTGTCCTCAGAGACAAGAACAAGGAGTGGTCTGACACCCCCCCACAGAGCCCTGATCTCAACATCATGGAGTCAGTCTGGGATTACATGTAGAGACAGAAAACACTGAGACAGCCTGAATCCACAGGGGAACTGAGGCAACTTCTCCAAGATGCTGGAAAAACTACCTAAGTACAGGTGTACTTTTACTGCACTTCACATCAGGTTAATTGTTGAATAAAAATTAATCATGGGATTATTTTTGACAGCATCCTCACTCACCATTAGTACCTAAAACTGCCTAAAACATTTGCAGTACTGTATATCTCAATATAAATCAAATTTCTGTTGAACTTAGAGGTTCCTTTTTACTCCTAAGTGAGATGTGAAGATACCATAAGGTCAATTTTAAGGCTACCCCTTGCATGTCAACTATTTGATGGATCATGATGGGAAGACCCTGCTTTAACTCACAGAATGTCAGTGGACAAGTTGTTAACTTTTTTTTAATTGCCTCACAGTTCATACACAGAGCAGTGCAGGAGCAACAGGCTGTAAACTTTACAAACAGATCTTTTATTAAAATGACAAAACCACAAAACTAACTGTAGAGATAAGTACCTGATGAATAATGGAGAACAGAGTGATACCGCGATGGAGGCAGTGTGGGTGTCAGGGGAGAGTTGTATGCTAGTCATGAGAATGGACACAGCTAAAGCTGAAACCTCCGGTAATGTGATGAGTTAAAACCGGCTGAGGTGGTGTCAGAGGGTGTCAGAGAGATAACTGAGCTATGACCAAGATACCAACTTTATGTTTGCAGTGTCTCCACTATATTTGATTTATAGTGACGGCCCAAAACAGGAAAATTATTGCTGCTGCTGCTATAGCAGCAATCATAAATTTGCCCAGTTGAGCCAAGAGGGAGAAAGGGAAAGATGAGACAAAGAGAAGCAAATAGTAGCTAACAATAAGTCAGATTTGTATTTATATTTTCCATTTTCTACTGGTTACATTTTGGTGGTTGGACATCACAAAACAGGTTTTTGGCCATAACTCAAGAATTCACACACTAATTAACTGCAACCGGACTGGTGGGCAGAGGCATACAACCACAAGTGGGTAGTTATAGTTATTTTACTTATTATTGTATTGGTCAACTAGCAGAGACAACAAGACTCCAAGAAGTCAATGCATCTGGTCACTGGTTGCCAAAATAGTCATTATGTTAAGCTAAGCTAGTTTACCTGCTGGCTCTAACTTCATAGTTAACAGACTTGAGAATGGTATCAGTCTTCCTATCTATGCATGAGAGCAAAGTGTATTTTGTTTATTATTATTGTATTTCTCAGAATATTGAACTATTCCTTTAGCATCATAATACAAATTCATAATAAGCCAACACAGACAAGTCCCAGAAATTGTAAATAATCATAACAGCTACTGTGGTCAGAATCCATCTGCTGATTATCATGTGATATTTTTGAAAGCTAAGAAACGTGGACCTGGAATTAGGATTGTTTTGTCAAACAGTTTCTGAAGATTAAGGAGTTATACTTAATCTTTTTTTTAATGATAGGTGGGTTTATGTTGTGTGTGTTCTTGTTTCCTGTGTTGTTACTCTGTGCTGTTATTTAACTATGTTATTTGACTGTGGAACTGCGGTTTAAATTTGAAAATAAATATCTTAAGTTACACTCAAAATTATATGATTGCATTTCAAAACCTTTTTTGTTTGTTCAGAATCAAACTGAAAAACCAAATACTACCAGTGTTGTTATTGCCTTTATTTATCCTTTTTTCCAGATATTGATGAGTGCACAACTGGCACCCACAACTGTTCATATGGACAAACCTGCCATAACCTGCAGGGGGGCTTCAGATGTCTCTCCTTTGACTGTCCTCAAAATTACAAGAGGGTGTCAGACACGTGAGTCACATTTATCTCTCAGGATCTTTAAAATCCAAAATGTTGTGCTTTAATGTTGTCTGTTTCTTATCTGACTTTGCATGTCACTACAGCAATGTGTTAAAACTCTTCAAAGTACTATCAAGTTCAGCATTTTCCTAAGCAGTCTTATTGGGAGACAGGACCAATAAAATCTCTGTTCACAGTATATGTGAGGTTATTTTACAGTATCCTGGGCATTAAAAATCTGGCATACTGCCCCTTTTAAGCATCAACCTGAATCTGGGGTTTTTTGTTAGGGTTTCCCCTTAGTTCCTCTCAGCCTACACTCCTCTAATGAGAAATACTGTACATTCATTCAGATGGCTTTGATCAGCCTGGTGCTTCCTGGGGCAGTCTCTGCAGCTCTCCCTGCTCTTCACTCCAGTGGACAGAAAGAGGGTTATCAAGTGTTATCAAGAGACACCTTGTTATGGCCCTAGTGTAAGGGGTCATCTTTTTTTTTTTTTTTGTGTGTGTGTGTGTGTTTGTATGTGGTGTTGCTCTCTCTCTCCTCTCCAGGTGATCGCCCCTCATCTTGACCATGTGTACTGACCATAACCCTGTAGTCTTCCTTGCTCAG
The DNA here is from genome assembly GCF_001640805.2 of Lates calcarifer. Lineage (NCBI taxonomy): Eukaryota > Metazoa > Chordata > Actinopteri > Centropomidae > Lates > Lates calcarifer. Next base: position 11,846,345 of record NC_066844.1, read on the forward strand.
ATGTACAACCACAACCAACGCCTTATGCGTTGGACTCTCTTGGTACAGCGGTACAATTGAAATTAAACACAAAAAAGGGTGTGACAATGTGGTGGCTGATGCTCTGTCTCGTGGGTAGGGTGATAATGCCCTTACTGATGAAACATGGTGAGTAACAAAACAATGACAGTATAACTATACAGTGTACTATATAATATCTAGTGTATGGATATGGTCGTGGTTATAGTTTGATGTTTGTAGTTGAACCCACTTGAGTGGGGGTGGGGGTGTTACGGCCCTAGTGCCAGGGGTCTCATTTTTTTGTGTATGTGGTGGTGCTCTCTTGCTCCTCTCCAGGTGATCACCCCTCCTCCTGTATGCAGCTGTCAGTAATTACTGGCAGAAGCGAAAAAGGGGAGAGAGCAAGACGCCAGTTGGGGCCAGTGGGCCACTGTATGCCTGTCAGGTCGGTGGTGTGAGCCAAGTCGGTGGTGAGGGCTATAGTAACAGCATGTTGAGCTCCTTTCAGTGGAAAGGAGGGTGTTTGGTGTGATTGTTAAACTTATCTGTGTTTTCCTGTTTCGTTGTTTGTAGATCGTGGGTTAACCTGGTTCCTCGTTGTTTTGTTGTAAATAAAAACTTCTTTTTGGTTGCACATTGGTTCAGCCTTGTTTGCTCAGTTGAGAGACATCTTTGATTCATGGGCAGAATTGGCAAGCATTGAGACAGACAACTGAGATGAGAATATCTATTGGTCTGCCCTTAGTGCCACCCTGAGATTCATTGCAACAGCTTCCATGACACTCTCCTTTTGGAATGAAAATGAAATGTCATTTACTGTACATTACATCAAGCTTTACTCCAGGTTGTAAATTCTGATGTGTGATTGATAAGCAGTCACAGAGCATTGGAATAGAACAGGCTGGAACAACCCTGCAAGCAGCCACTAGAGGATGCCCACTTTCTACACTCGCACTGGACTGCTATACTGCACTGTGCTTTCACTGAAAAAATGAAAGGGGTAGTGATGGGGACTAACAATGCCACATTTAGCAAAATTAATAGTTTAACTACAAGTCCTAGAAGCACTCCTTTAGCACAGTATCATTCTGTAAAATCAAACATTCATATCCAGTTGCATAATATGTCTTCTTATAAGTGGCTAGGTTTCACAGCCAAACACACATAACATCATTATATTTTATCTGCTACACAGATTGTTCATCCACACTACCCCATCCTCTAATTCAAGAGAGTATCCAACAACAATAACAAGAGAGAGGGGATCTGTGTACACACAGAGGGAGGGAAATGAAAATCAAACTTTATTTTATTAATTGTGTAATGAATTCCTTGCCATTAATTAATCATTGAAGTGGATGGAACTACACTGAAAAACTGTCTCTGACAGCCAGATGTTTTATATTGTAATAAATGACACCACAAAATAACAGGGGCATTTGTTTATTATATTACTTAACAGTAGATGTTTATTGATATGAAATAGATGTGTCAAGTTACTTTTGCTGTGTGTAGCCTCATACATCAGTGCCACCACAAACACAGTAATGAGAAAGAAACATGCAAATTTTGAAAAGCTGGTAGCAGGACTCACAGCCAAGAAAAAGCTTTACAGGTAAAAGATGCTGAATACATTTGTTTTTTACCAGTAAAATGCACTTACCATCACTTCTATTAATTTTGCAGTATAGTTTTTCAATGCACCAAAAGTACCTAGCCTCTAAATATTGTCATTCTCTTCTTTCCTGTTCCTTTTTCTTTTTTTAACTCATTTTCAGGCGCTGTGAGCGGGTCAGCTGTCCCAGCAATTCCTTAGACTGTCAGAAATTTCCTGTAAGGATCACATACTACCAGCTCAACCTCCAGACAAACATCATCATCCCAGCACAGATCTTTCGAATCGGACCTTCCCCCGCATACTCTGGTGACCATATTGTCATCAGCATCACCAAGGGCAATGAGGAGGGCTACTTCAGCACCAGGAAGCTAAACAGCTTCATGGGTGCTGTCTACCTACAGAGACAAGTCCGTGAGCCCAAAGACTTCCTAATAGACGTGGAGATGAAGCTGCTGAGGCAGGGGAAGTTAACTTCGTTCCTTGCCAGGATATATGTCTTCATCACAGCCAGCACTATGTAACACCAAACAGATTGAGAAAGAGACCATTTCATATGTTACAATTTTTTTTATATGTGCAGACTCTTTTATTAATGATGATCCAAGCCCCACCCCCACACACATTCATACATGTTCAAGTATCTTGTAAAATGTTGCAAAAAAAGCAGGTTTTCTGTTTGTTTCTCTGAATATTGTATTTTCTGAGAAACCTTGTGTTTGACTCTTGCTCACATGATATAGTTTTTATCCACCACTGTTGTTAAGGTGTGCTCAAGCTGTTTGTTAATACAGACAGTGGCAGTGGCAGTGCTCTGCTCTACTCTTTTTAAAATTCTTGCTCTCCTGAAAGTCTGAAGATACAAGTAAACCACCACCAAAGCACCTGAAGTTAAAGGCACCTTTCACTGTGTAGGCCTGAAACTGATTAAATGTGCCAAAAATTGATCAGATGACTCAAATATCTAACTGAATTGTTTTGATCAATTATGTAGTTAGTTTAATAATTAGAATAAAGTGTAAAAAGAAACATAAATGAAAGAAATGTATAAACAGCTGTAGGACTGTGTAGAACAGGGCTGAGCCACACACACAGAGCGAAGAGAGAGAAGCAAGCACTTCGGCCACATCCTTCCAGCAGGATGGTACAGAGGTGTAGGCATGTTTATTTGTACTTTAAAACATGACCACCATGAAAATAACCTTTTGCTTTTCTGATTCACTACTTTGTTCTTGCTAACACTGCTCCCTCTGTTCACTCACTCTCTGGCTGGCTGCTCTCTCTCTGTCTCACCTTATTTTATTTTATTTCAGCATTTGTTTGTTTGTTTTTGTTGTATTGTCTTGGCACAAATTTATCTGACTGTATTTTTATTCTTTTTCCTGTGTTTCGTGAAATATAGGAGTAAAATAAATTTCAATTTAGTTTGAATTAAATAATTGAAATTTGGATTGATCTTACCAAATGATCAGAGATGAAAGGGAAATGTAAAATCAGTACAGTATTAATTATTGATGTATTTAGTTACACTTTTTTATTAACTTGTCAATTTAAGTGTGGATAGAAAAAAGCAGCAGATCCTTCAAATAGCACATTTTGCATTAAGCATAAGCATTTGGTGTATACATTTTTATAAAGATGTGACCTGATGACATGTAAGTGCCAAAAAATCAGTGCACATCACACATTAATGTATAGAAAATTTTAGCACTAAGAATATGAATGTAGCGTTATTGATGATCATTTTATTGCTCCATGTTATATTCCTTAATTAATGGAAATAGCTTTCTACATTACTGTGTTGTAATTATCTCAGGGTAAAAATCATGTCATTCTGTATATGCCAGACAAATTCCTATGTAATGTGCAGGAATAAACTAGTCAGCTGTTATAGCTCCAGACTGGCCTCACACAGCATGTACAGTTTCAGATGTCACATGACATTTCCATCTATAAACCAATCAATAAATGCTGATCAAACTGTTATCATTTCCTCAATGAAAGTACAGATTAAATTCTAGCAGTCAGTTTTTCATTATCAGCGCTGATGAGCTAATATCCCCATCTACTGGTGAAAGAGTCATTAGACCAGGGCCTCACTCCCTACAGCTCCATCCTATTATATTATATTAAGTGAATATTTATTTATTTTGTATCAATTGTATCAACATTTAATTTTAGATGTTATTTTGAAAATCACCTGCTTCAGAGTAACTCTGAGCACTTCTTATCTTAACAGTTTTATCCTGGAACATTTTAGTGTGCGTTACACCCTCCAACATTCCCACCCGGAAAGTGTGTGTGCTTTGCTACCCCAGCCTATTAATACATCCCAACAGATAGCCTCTCAAATGGAAAGTAGGCAGGGTGAATCACTCCCAGGTCACCATATAAATAAACAGTGCACTGAATTTTAGAAGCTATATTCTCAACACTGATATTTCTGGGATAAAGCTACTGTGTGACAAAGTAATGGACAAACCAAGTTAAAGTGTCATAATAAGGTACTGTTCCAGCATGAGACTGCAGGACAGATTCAAAGCTCCTTGGCATAGATTCTTTTAGTTGAGGTGGGGTTGTAAAGGGCCTGGAAATTTCCAGAAACTTTCTGGAAACTTTCCATGGGAAGTTAAGCTGGGGAATTTTAGAAATAACTGTTAGTTTCCAACTTGGAATAACAGATAAACTATCCTCAACTAAATCACACTCTAACCTATAGTCTTGTATGAACAGAAAACTGGCAGAGGAAACAACATCACAGTTGAGCTACCATGATAGCTTGCCTTTTAAATTCAAGTCAAGTCTATTTTTATTTATATTGCACCAAATCTCAACAGACGCTATCTCAGGGCACTTTTCATATAAGGCTTCAGATTTTAATGCAATTTGAACTGCTGGCTGCTGGTTATTCACTGGCTAAGATCTGATTTCTAGACCATGTACAAATCTGCAATTAAGTTTCTGATTGCTTGTGCCGGGTCTGTGTACATGTTGCTTTTGATTCATGGTGGCTTTAACGCACTGAAGGAACAGAGTCTTGGGTTGTAATAAATTATTGCTATTATAGTCTTATCTTGATTACAATATCTACAATGACTTTTTGAAAAGTAGTGCCCCACTATTTTGATTTCATCTACACCTTGGTACTGAGCACTTGCTGCTGTGATATTTTTGCATTTTCCAAGTATGTGTGTGTGTGTGTGTTCATGTTCAGTGCTGTAATATTTCAGCTTTGGCTTTCTGCTGGTGGTTTTTCTGTTTTAGTACAAAACACAACTATCTAAAACACCACTTCTTGTGAACCATAAAGTGAAAGACCCACCAGATTTCAAGGCTTTTGAAATGTAACCAAATGTAACTAAATTATACCCATCCCAGTTAATCTCAACAGTTAAAAACGCTTAATTGGGAATGGATAATATAGAAGTTTGTTTAGGAAACTGCTCAGCCAGCACAGTGGTAACACTGGTCTGTAGTGAGTGGCCTCTTCCCTCTCTGCTGAAGTCTGAACACATCCGGCTATTGAGGTGACATCCCAGACGTGGGGGTGTGTTCTCTGATTATGTGTCTCAACTTGAAAGGCTTATCAAGACAACTATACGTGATGAGGTCCCACCTTGTTATTGTAACATGAGAACAAGCAGACCTCCAGTAACATATTCTGCTCATGTCTTAAATAGCAACAGGTTCATTTCACCATGTCTACTAAACAGTTGTAACCTCAATATATATATAGGTTTCAACATATTTCTCAAAAATGAAAATCCACTGAGACTCTGCTGGTTTTCCCTTAAGATCTTTTATCGGAGGGAACGACAGCTAATTAAAGCTGCGAGCAGCATTGATTGGGCCCTCATAACCCCTCACCTGTTGGGGGTGCTGGCCAGCTGCCAGTGCACTGTGCACTTTTGTGTGTGTAAATTCTTAAATGACCCAAACAAAACTGTAAAGACTGCATCAATCCATGCTCAGCTTTGGCAAAGGGAAGACATATGGGAGAAGATGAGGAGAGTGAAGAAAAGAAATGATGGAGTTACAGAGGAAGAGCAGTTACTGACCACTGTGTCCTGAATACACAAATACAAACAGACCTAGTCACTTTCAAACAATGTAGGCTTAATTACCACAGAAATACATGTTCTTTTGATAATCACAATGGAGCTTGTAGGTTCAATTTAACATTACCACACACCAGGTTATCTATGGTGTGATAAAATGTATTGTATAAAATAGGGCTATTTTTTAGGTTAATGGGTTATGCTGATAGAGCTCCCTCTGCTGGATCACAAGCAAACTACTTCAAATGGTCTGATGCACTTTAAGACTGCAGCCTACACTTCAGATCATTGCAGTTCAAATATGAACTTTTAATCCATGTTTGAATAAACATTTGATTTTCAAACAAAAAATGACAGCCCTATTATAAAACCAATTAGATAGAGTTTTGTTTGAGGCACATTTCTATAATTTAAATCCAATTATCCGTTATTCAAACACCTCCTGTTTCCAGTAGGTGGCACTATGACTGCAGCTGAATATCGTCACGTACATGTGTTCAGGCCATGACACTCATCAGACATGTGAAGTCTGGGGCAGACTGGACAGTGCATATGGGACTTACAACAACTTCCTGTTTCATGGTGAAGCATCAAACCTCACCACACCGCCACAGCAAGGGCTTCACATGAAGACCCACAGTCTTCACCATATAATACCTTTATTATATTAGTGCTTTTTTGGCCACATTTGAGGTGAATCAGATCAACCCACCTGGATGAAACGACAACGGGACACATTTCCTTCTGTGGCTCTCGCTAAGACCAGTGTGTCATCATCGGCTTTTCACTGTATTTTGAAGCTTAATCAGCCCAGACTGACCAAATGCTGCATGAGACAATGAGAGTAGAAACTTAAATCAACATCATTTCCTGTTGTCAATAGGTGACACTATGGCTATACCTGTTTAGTGGGACGTAGATGTGTTCACGACAGGCCTATTGTCAAAAATGGGGCAGATTGGACAAAGTATAACAGAGTTATAGCAAGTTAAATGCAACTTCCTGTGTCATGGCGATACATCGAACTTTGAGGTGCTACCACGGCCATGCCCTTTGATATTCTGTAAATCTTTTGATAACTTTTAAGTCACAAACTCATTAAGAGTATCCTAACCAAGGTTGAAGTCAATATGATGAAATTTGTAGGTTTGAGGCCATGGCGCCCCCAGACTTTTTTGTACATCTTGGCATGTTACGCATGTGGGCCGAATTTTGTCCATCTAGGACAAACTAAGCTAAACAATGATAAGGGTGTTTCATCCCCAAATGGCAAAAAATAAACAAAAATTGTATATTAAAATCAAAATGGCCGACTTACCATAGGTTTGAGGCCATCACATCAAAAGACTTTTTTGTGTGTCTATGTTACATATTGGCACCAAGTTTCGTCCACCTAGGACAAATTAAGTCCAATGGCAAGGCAAGTCATTTTGCCACTCCCATCAGTACGACCCCTATAGATGTATTCAGGGAGGGACTCTTATAGAACATGTTGAGTTTGGGCCAATTGGGACATTGTATATCTGAGCTACCACTCCATGTAAAAGTACTGAATACGCCGCGCTGCTGCTGACACGCCCCTCAACGCAACCTCACAATTTTCACAGTAAGGCATCATGAAGGTCTTAAGGCTGTTGTAACATCCCTGGTTGAATGATGGTACTGGCTCTGTTTAAATACTGATGGAACACCTTTATTGGACAATTACATTAAATAAAATATATACAAATATATAAAATATACAAAAACATTACTCACTCCCAAATCCAATGTGAATTTAAAATGAAATCAACCACATTTTAATGAAACAAAAATTATGAAATACTGAAGATATTTATTGTCTGTTCATATCATGAAATGTCTGCCCTTTTTATCCCTTTTAAACTAACATTTGTCATAATAATTATTTGCAGTCTTATGCATTCTATATATATATTACAGAACACTAATCAACATCAGAAACTACAGTATAGCATAGTAGGCTAAAGAAATTCACAGTGACACAATCAACGAGAGGCTTGCCTAAAGAAAGTCTCAAAATAATGAACACAAAATGGAACACTGGCTTAAATTAAATACAGACCTTTGTGCCTCTGCCGGTGCTAAACATATTGAGACCCATACCGACAACAGCTGAAAACCCGCGAGTTTTACTCGTATACGCTCCGTCTGTTTTTCTACCGGTGACATCCCCTTCAAAATAAAAGTCCCGGTAAACGTCATAAATTAAATACTGTATTGACATACCAATGTCATCAGGCCAGGACACTTTGTGTGAAGTTTGGCCCAGATTGAACAACGTATGCATGAGTTACATCAACTTTTTAGCTCATGGCGAAACACTGAAATTGGTTACAGCACCACAGGATCACCTTTAAACAGATTGCAACAATTTTCACAATTGGTCATAATGAATGAATGAATTTCCTGACCAGATTTGAAGTGCATCGGGTCAACCGGCTAACATTTGATGAATGTTTAGATATGAGTGTGTGCAGGCCAGGATCATTATCAAACCTGTGAAATTTGAAACTTGAGAGGCCGTCATGGCCACACCTTTTGATATTCTATAAAGTTTCTAATAACTTTTAATTTTTAACAAACTTATTAAGAGTACTTCACCAACTTCCTCTACGTTTGAGGCCATGGCGTCAGGAGACTTTTTTGTACTTATTAGCATGTTACACATGTGCCAAATTTCATCCACCTAGGACATACTAAGCCCAATGGCAAGGGGGCTTTAAAAAATTCCAGCAGGTGCTATAGAGCCATTTTGCTGCGCCTATGTGTAAGAATGGAAAATCAGCTAAATGCAGAATAAAAAGTTGGAAGTTATGTTGAAGGTGAATGTAAAACTGGAGCTGGAAGCTTAAGTGCATTAAATGGAAAAAGAGAGAGCAGAAACATGTTGTAGAATCAGCTTAAAGGCAAATAATACACAGCCAAAGCTGGATGTTGAAATACAAAGCCTTAGAATACAGTGAAAGAAGAAATTCTTTGACAAATGATCTGAAGAAGTTTAAGAACAGTTAAAATTGAGAGAACTAGGTCACAGTTGCATGTGTGTGTGTGTATGTGTGAGTGAGAGAGAGAGAGAGTGAGTGAGAGAGAGAGAGAGAGAGAGAGAGAGAGAGAGGTACAAACAGTTAGTAAAGAGTGGATGACATTACTGCTGACATCACTCACCAATAGAGACCCATTATAAACTCAAAAACTGTCAAAAGTCAGCATAAAATATAAACTGTGATTATTCAAAAACTATACAAGATATCAAAAATCCTGTATTAAAATCCTGTATTAAATTCCCGTAGTGCAACAGGCACCCTTTTGAGGGCCTAAACATGCTCAAAAACTCATGACACTTTGTCTAGGTGTCAGGAATAGTTCAACATTTAAGAGAAACTACTTAGCCTTGATCACACTACAGGACTGAGGCTTCACAGTGCTTTAAAGCAGATGTATGTATGTATCTAATGTGAAGGCTATTTACAGTATTTATGTTTTTCTCCGACTTGGATAAGAGGCTGCAGAACATGGCCCAAATAAGGACAGTCTCGCAGGGTTATGAATTCTTAAAAAAAAAAAAAAAGCTGGGCTCAGAAAATGTTGCTCTGAAGGACCAGGTGACCTTCAAAGAACTAGAAGCCAATGAATGCTCTAGAGTTAGCAAGAGCCAGTAGTTGGAAACAAGCAGAGATGGACAGAAAAACTACAAATTATGCCTGCATTTCGCAAAACTCTCTCTCTCAGTTCCAGAAACTTCCGGGTCAAAACTAAACTACTAAACACACAAAACCTTGTACTCTTTCTGAAAAACCAAACATTGCCTTCAGACTGTTATATACAGTCTATGCTTCAGACATAACACAAAAGTCCTCAAACACCCAGACACTAGAACATAGTCTTTCACACTAGTGAGATCAATTCAAAACACTAATGTAAAAAATGGCAGTGAGTAATGCTGCTTATTGTGTGCTCCAATAATCTGACACAATTTGTCTCCTTGGCCTTTCCCTTCAATATTGACTGGTAGTGCTTTCTAAATGAGCAGCTGGTGTGGGCAGTGATACAAGAAGGGATTTGTGTGTAGAGTTTTGCACAGTTCAACAATGTTGAATCATCTGTCAAAACAGGGAAATAGTGTTTATAGTTTAGGGAAACTGATTTGTTTTTCAGTAAATCCTGTTATGGTTTTGAATTCTTAGCTAATAAACCCGGTAATAGTGTATAAGCAATCAAGAAAAACTGTAAACATATTACATTGTCAGTCATGGATGTTATAAGGTGATAAGTAATTGGCTTGTCGTGATCATGGATCATTACTAGGTACATGCCCATAAAGAGATGCAAAACAACTACAAAGATACAGTTGTTGAATGCAACAACTAGAAAGGGATGCAAAAAGATAACAAAAACGACCAGAAAGAGTTTTTTCAGTCTGGGGTCATGCGCCATTGTAAGAGGGGTGGAGATTTCATTGTCCAAGGGCCCAATGTCTCATAATATATCTGTAGGCTATTTGGAGTTACAAACGGCAGATATATACAGATATTATATCATATTAGTTTTTTATTTGGCATTTGTTTATTACACTGAATAAAAAATATCATAACTACTAATAGTTACCGCAACCCGATTCTGGATAAGCAAAAGAAACTGACTGACTGGCTGACACATTTTCACTCATCACAAATAAGCCCACCATCTTTTCAACTGTGCTCAAGTTTGGCCAAATTATTAAAATGTTTCAGCCCCTGAGTATCAGACACAGTCAGTTTAATAGTGCTCTCTAACTTTCTCTGCAGTAACTGCAGGTTGACAATAGGGGGCAGCAGACTGTATCACTCCAAAAGCCTCGGTATGCTATTGAGGGAATGTTCACTTGCTCAGTAGGCTTGCGTAACCTGTTGAGCTTCCTAACCATTAAACCACACCATTGATTCCATGTAACTGCTGCATTTAATTAGATCTTCTGTATTATAATGTGTCAGTCCAAGCGATTAGTGGATGGTTATCATGCAGACTCTGCATGAAATCATGTCAGTTTTTTCATGGATAGATGTGATGTGTTTCTTCCAAATTAGAGACCACCCTCTGTGACACCAATGCTAGGTCTTGTCTGGGGCTCCAGTAAACTGATGCCCTTGATTGCAGACTGTTTACTATTCTTCCTCTACTCTGGCTTATGACAGAGATACAAAAGTCCTCTTTTATCATTCTGTACCAGTCAGTGAGGCCTGTGTATGCCTAACAAAACCAACTAAGAAATCAAACAGCTTCTGCTTACGTAAGATCCTCATTTTGTTTACTGTGCAGCATACCTTGTAGTTGTCAGCACATTCACAATCAGTCATACTTTATCTGAGTCCTCCCAGGTTTAATGTGTTTTGGAATATTCCTTGATTTGTCAAGCACCATCTCATTGTGACTAATTCTTCTTTGTCATAACAGCAATCATGATCAAGTGATTGAGTGTTTTTCTTGGATAAGCCCATGATGGAAAAATCTTCCTCATTTTTATCATAATCTATGGTGTAATGAATTGTCTAGTACAGTGATGTGTATAGGTCATATGTACTTGTACAAGCAATGTGAAAGAGATATCGACTATGGTATAAGTACTGACATGTTCTGTGTGTCAGGAGGTTCCTTTGCAAATAAACCCTCGAATCCACAAGTACGGTTCAGTCCCCATTGTTTTCTGTCTGCCACGACATACAGGCGTTGTTTGTTGGCGAGTTTGGAAGGAAAGAGAAGCGTCTGCTGGCCGCACCTGGACACTGACCACAGTCGCAAATAAAGTAAGAGGCTTTTTGCCATTATTTCTTCAATCCCACCCAAGCCCAAGTGCAGCGAGTAACGTATAATTTTCTCCAGAAAAGAACCAAATTGTGAAATAACTAGAAATACTGTGGATTCGAATTATGTCTGTCTGTCATGTATGTCTATATGTTCGTATATAGCAGTGTCTTAACTGTCTGAAGCAGGGGAACCTAATAGGTAATACCTAATAGGTATTACGTGACTTAAAGTCTATGTGAGTAAGTGTCTCAAACAGGGGGGGAAAAAGGTAACACTGCGTAATAGGTATTGCGCTGAAGTAGACTTCAAAAGTCTGATGTACAGCGAGTACAAAGGGTTAAGGTAACACGTTAGGTACGGCAGTAACCCTTAACCCGGGGGCAGAGAATAAGGAAACAAAGGAATTATCTAATAATTTATATATGTGGGGTAATTCACTAGACAAAGAGAAGCACGCTAAATAGAATATAGAACGAACAACAATAAAGTAATTTGCTACGTAATATTGGTGTGTAATTCAGAAAACTATTCTGCAGCCTCTATGAACGGGTCCGACTAATTCTTAATGATAATAATAAATGATAACTGTCTATACTATCTGGAGTGAAATAGCAACAACTAAGAGACACTTCTCAAACTCCTCAATAAAGAGATAACACAGCTGTTACATTCAGAGGCTACAGAATTGACACACTTAAGCCACATTTAAACTTAGGGGTCAATAAAGGAGATAATACCATAAGGGGAAAGAAGGGAAAGGCCACCCAAACTTCCCTACTGTGTCCTCATTGTTTCCCTGATAATTAAGAATAAGCCTTGATTGAGATGAATTCTCCCTTGTGTGAGAGTTAAATCAGACTAAATCACACTTTTAGGAAAGGATGTTTGTGCACAAACACATAATGAAATATACCCAGTAGAATATCTCCTAATAAGACTTCAGTAAAACGGACAAATAACATAATCCAAACAATCAATAACTGAGTCATTAAAACCACTGCACCAACTAAATTCTAGATAATATATAGATCTTAGCAGTGTAAAAAACCTAGGTAAAACCCAAGAAAAATACAATATATGTGCGTGTGACTAAAACAAAGCAGGAATGAAAGAAAAGTGTGTGTGTGTGTGTGTGTGTCTCACTGTGTGTGTGTGTGTGTGTGTGAGAGAGAGAGAGAGACTGTGTGAGTGTGAGAAAAAAAAGAAAAGAGAGGGAGAAAGGAGAAGGTGTATCTAAACAGAGCCTATGAGCCACAATAATAAAACAACATAGTAAGAGTAAATTAAAATTAGATAGCCCAATACTGCATGGTTGGCTTGAAGTAATGGAGCTACGGTCAGAATCTGGGAGATGAATGCTCCTTCTGGAGTGGCAATCCATGAATTAATAACTGATGTTATAAATTGCTATGTTGAATGTTGCAATGTTCTATACTGCATGTTTTTGCTGAAGCATTCTGAATGGGACTGTGATGAGCTGAATTATTGATAATTCTCTGAAGTTATTCTGTGGTTGTTCAAACAGTTGTGTTCGGGTGTTTGTGCTGGTTAAGCTCTGATTAATACATTATTAAGGGTTTTCTGAAGTTGTTCTGAGGTTTTCTATGTTTTTATTAATAATACCACAGAGAATTCACTGAAGATGTTCTGTGTTTTGTTGAAACAGTTGTAATGAAGTACTGACACTGATTGAGCTTTGATTGAAAATATGAAATGAAAATTACCAAAAATTCCTGAAGTTGCATTTACAAACAGAGGTAAGCAATATGTTACACATTACTTTCCTAAGGATTAAAAATCCAGTCCCCAAATTTCTTTAGAGTACTCCCTTCCCTTGAATCCAGTCGAATTGAGTTTTATATTGCTACTATTGAGACAAGCACATCTCAAAGACTCTCTCCATGAAGAGATGTCAATAGATTTTGTGCATATTACAAGTTACCAAAGTTCTAAAAAATATAGAAATCATACAAATGATGCACAGGCTATCTCCATAGGGCCAAAGCCGACTTTGACACCTAACTACTCTAACAGACTAACAGAGAAACTTTCATTGGCAGATGTTATGCAGACCTCCAAAACCATCAGAGGAGCTAATTCATTCTTTTTAAGTTGGAGATTTTGTACTAATCAAACCTCTGGTGAGGGTGTATGTATCTGTCTCCTAGGCGAAATGATCATTCCTGGTTCTGTTGACAACCAAAACAGCCATCAAGGTCAAAGGTGAAGCAGATTGGATCCAAGTGTCCAGATTAATGCAGGGGACAGTGCAAGGAGATGCAGGAAACCAACAACATGAGTGCACATGCTCTCATATTCGCAACACAGATTACAGATTTTGCATCACACGTGATAAGACACTTTTTGCCTTCCAGCCTTTTTTGCCTGCCAAAAACCTTTTATGTATTCCTTGTAAACAAATAAGTGTTATTTCCATCTTATGATTCAGTTTGCATAGGCATCACAATTCTTTGTTGATAGGTATGTAGTTTATGATGATGAAGTTCAACGTTATGGTATGAAGATGCCTTAGTGTTCGTGTGATCACTTAATAACAAAAAAACCCATACATACTTTGTATGGCCTCCCTTGGCCTTGATAACAGGTTGTATTCTTGCTGGTATTGTTTTTATGTATTTCATCTCTTTTGTTATTGAGTTCCAAATAGGTTCTAGCTGTTCCCGCAGACTTGCCTTAGATTAAACATTTATGCGATCAATCATTGAATCTACTAAATCCCAAATTTGTTCAACAGGATTCAAATTCGGACTTTGACTCGGCCAGTCCATCAGTTCCAGTACCAGATTCCTTTCTCTTGGTCAAATAGTCTCTACACAGCTTTGAAGTATGCTTGGTTTCATTGTCTTGTTGGTATATGAACCCATGACCAATCAGATTCAGTCAAGAAGGGATTCCATGATGCACTAAGATGTTGTGGTAGACGTTCTTGTTCATGATACCATTGATTTTCACAAATTTGCCCACAAATAGAATCCACAAATAGAATCCAATACCATAATGAAACCTCCACCATGTTTCACTGTGGGTACAATGCATCTGGCATCAAAATGTTTTCCAGCTCTCCTGCAGACATAAACATGACAATGCTGATGGAAGAGTTCAAACTTGGACTCGTCCGTCCAGAGTACCTTCTTCCAGTCATCAACAGTCCACAGTTTATGCTCCCTGGCAAGTCTGAGGTGCTTCTGGATGTTTTCAGGCTTCAATAATGGCTTCTTAGCAGCTATTCTTCCCTTTAAGCCTTGTTCCTTCAGTCATCTACTTATGGTCATTCTGGAGACTTTCTCGGACTCTGATGTAGAAGCATTCAACTCTGCCTGAAGGTCAGCAGTGCTAGAGTCCTTCTGTCTCTAGTATTTAAAATCTTGAGGTGTCTGACATCTGCTTCAGTTTACTTTTGTTTCCTGACTCTTCCTTGGCGCATTTTGTAAGTACCAGTCATGGCAATTGACTCCAGAGCATACTTGACCACACTGTGAGAACACTTTATGTCTTTCCCTATTTGTTTCAGAGACCATCCAGCATCATGAAGTGCTTTAACGCAGACTCTTTCATTTTCATTGAGCTCTCAACGTTTTACCGTTTTGAGGAGGAATTTCAAACTGAATTCACCTTTTTATACCCAAATTTGAGCCACCACACTGGGCTTCTTTGAGAAGTCAGAAATTAATCAAGCATAACATTTAAACAAATATTTTTGTTCTGGAATGCAAGTAAATAACTATAATTTGGCATGCACATTATTAATAAAGAATAATAATGTGCTTGACTATTTTTTCTGTTTTTTTTTTTTTTTTTTTGGTTTGTTTGTTTGTTTGTTTTTAAACAGTACATTTGAAAATTCATGGATAACAATAATAATTATATTTTAGCACTAAAAATCATTTCGGTTAAAGAGCTTCTATATGCTGGTGTATTAACTATTACAGAAACATAAAAAATGATTTAGGGCACTTTACTGCCCTAAATTAACAGGGCAGCTGGCATAAACCTTACATTGGGTGGTGGTCTAATAAATTTGTTAAGCATTGTACTTATGATATTAATTGTATATCTGTTTAGTTTTTGCTAAGTAGGATAATATCATTACATCTAATTTTCAGTCTAGGTACAGTAACTCATATGCATTAGTAGAAAAATTAGTAGATGCCATATTGCAACATGTTTAGTAGTTAAGGAGATTTTGATTTAGGTCTTTGATTCTGATACTTTTTTGACTTTGATTACATTAGTTCATGGTTTTGATTGAAATATTTTTGATTTTGATTATGTTACATACATACATACATTTACATTATTACTTGTTATAAATAATGTTTGTTGAAATATGATAAGTGCAGGCGGAGACCATGATTGCCCAAAATTGACCTGAAGAGTCTGTTGGGGTCGTGGGGGAATTTTCCCAGCAAATGGATGCTGGGTTTCACCTGCATTGACCGAAGGTTGTTGGTCTAGTAACCCTCAACAGGGGATTATATGGTGTAATGAGTTGTCTGATACAGTGATGTGTGTATGTACTTGTATAAGCAGTGTGAAAGAATGATGTGTACTTGGACAGAAGTAGATAGACATAACTATCAGACAGGCGTATCACTAATGATGCAGCGGTGACTGCAGTAGGGAGACAGATATTGACTATGGTATAAGTACTGACATGTTCTGTGTGTCAGGAGGTTCCTTTGCAAATAAACTTTCAAATCCACAAGTCCAGTTCAGTCTCTATTGTTTTCTATGTCTTCCCATTGTTCTTCTTTATTTCACAGTGTATGTGTAAAGGTACTGATAGAAAAATGCAATTATTCAAAAGCCCTCCATTTCACTTATTTGAATCAATCCAGTTGTCATTACATGCCATGTAATGGCACTATAAGCATATAAGCATGACCTGAAACACAATTTTGGGCTTCAGGTCTATTTTCTTCCATCTTATATGCTTGACTACAGTGGTGTACGTGTGCTGAGCTCTGAGATGTGCCAAAATGTGGGTGACCCACTCTTAATACTGTGCCTAAGTGCATCCTATATTGATACAGATTGAAAATGAGCTCTACTGCTGAGCTCATGTGTAGCTCACAATTCCCATGTAGACACCATAGACCAACCTTTGTTCCTGACAAACTGAGGTAATAATTGACACAGCTGCTCAAGGTGCTTGTCAGGTGAACATAACTGATTATTTTCTGGCAATGCAGTCTGAGTGTTTCCTTTATCGTTTACTCATCCACCTCATGGATGCATTGAAAATGTATAGTATAGGCCTTTCTTGGTTTGTACCTGCATTGTGTGACCCATTGTAGAATCTCTTAGATTAAAAAAAAGCTTCTCAAGGCACTGGGAAAGTTATACATACATACATACATACATATATGTATGTATGTATGTACACACATATGTACACACACATATATATATATATATATATATATATATATATATATATATATAGTATATATATATATATATATATATATATATACACGTGTATATATACGTATATATATATATATATATATATGTGTGTGTGTGTGTGTGTGTGTGTGTGTGTGTATGTATGTATGTATGTATGTATGTATAACTTTCCCAGTGCCTTGAGAAGCTTTTTTTA
Source organism: Lates calcarifer (assembly GCF_001640805.2). Classification (NCBI taxonomy): domain Eukaryota; kingdom Metazoa; phylum Chordata; class Actinopteri; family Centropomidae; genus Lates; species Lates calcarifer. Next base: position 11,863,446 of record NC_066844.1, read on the forward strand.
ATCTAAGAGATTCTACAATGGGTCACACAATGCAGGTACAAACCAAGAAAGCCTATACTATAGAGGGAGAGAGAGAGAGAGTGATAACAAGAGTGATAATAACAACACTTGCACAATCTCACTGACAAATTATGGTCAACTATGAAAATTGTGAAGGCTTCATTTTATCCCAAAAAGAGTCGAACATATAATTCTCTGTCTGTTAACTTTTTTTCAGCAATACATATGTACATGGATATATGACAAGAAGAAGGGAGAGACTTTCCCTTACATACCAAGCACTAATTTTCCCTGCGGCACTGACTGTAAAAAGAGGATGAAAGACTTGAAAGTTCTCTTCATCATTCCTTAACCTACATGTTTCCGGCCTTCAGGGAGCCTGGCTGACATGTAGCTTATCACTGTTAAGTTCAGTTTCATGTTTTTTACATGAAGAAGATTGTTAAAATTAATACAGTATTCTATAAGTGAGGAAAATACAACTGTGATAAACTGGTAAAACGTATGTTATTTCTGGTCATCAGAGGAGTTTTTCATTCAGGGCTTAATTAATTTATATACAGAACTCTTTCATTACAACGATACATACATTTAACAGCAAGCTTGTGGTCATGTAAAAAAAAAAAAAAACAACTCTGCTGGACTACTCAGCTCTGGAGAGCTTTTTTAGTGTCCTTCAGCTCATCGTTTTGATTTTTATGCCCAGCAACTGTTTGTTTCAATTCAGTCTTGCAGTTCTCAACAAAACTATTTCCAGCAGCAGACAGACAAGGTTACTGACTGGCTGCTGAACATAGTGGAGCATTCAGCAGCTCAAGATAATTTAGCCAGATAGAAGTTTATGAAGGCCAAAAGTAGAGTAAAAGCAGAGTGAATATTTGACTTTTATTCATCAGGTGGGCAGGAACATGAATGCTAATATTGTTAATGTCTGCTGCATGTGCAAAAAGGCAACTTTTAGCTAACGTGCTTACAACTTTATATATAAATATCATGTTTGCAGCATGTTCCACTATAGTAGCAAAATAATAATTATTGGTGTTTTGAGACTTTGTAAAACCAGTAAAATGCTATACTTAACTTCCTTTTAGCTGAAAGCTTATGGTACTTTGAGGCAGCTAGAGAGTTAAGTTAGTAAATCAAATTCCAAATTTGCTTGCCTTTGTAACCTGTAAAAAAACATATCCTGTGCTGTTCAGAAAGCAATCATTTTACTGTGACTCTAAAGGCCATGGGTTGTAGCTAAGGGACTGGGGAAAGTGCATTCCACTGACTTCAAAAAAAGTATTTTGAATTTTAGTGGCTTGACAGGTTATTTTCAAACCCCAGTTCTGCTTCACAGAGCCCTGCACTGCTCCTTTGGCTAAGTGAGAAAAATCTTCCCCCAACTCTGAAATGTTTTTGCTTCCCAGGTTCACTGAGGAGTAACTGCTTTGTAAGAGCTGATGTAACAGAAACATTAGGAAATGAGTTCCCTCATTCATATCCGCAGTAGTGTGTAATGAGGGCATTGACTTTTGCCAAATGACATTATAAGAGCTTCATCATCGTAGAACCAAAGAAATCTCTATAGCAAGAGGATGAGATGTCATTTTTATACACATAACATGATGTAATGTGAGAGACACAAGTCTGATTGTAAAGAACCTAACATGCACTGTGCCCATACAGGTCAGTGCATTGCATCAAATGAAATGTCTGGCTCAAAGGAAAGATGAATCTTGCCTTTCATGTGAGGTAATGAAGTTCAGAAATGAGTGCTGTGTTTGAAGTTGTCCAACAGTGTGTTTGTTGAGGCTGGGCAGGTTCACATCTGAGTCAGCTTGGATGCCACAGGTCAGCTACATTGAGGGTCAGGTTGACAGCACCGGCCTTTGTACTCAACAAGTGATGCTCGCACAGGTACACTGAGCTGCTTTGATCCTCAGGTCAGCTGAATCAGCCACAGGTCACTCCAGAGCTATGATTAAGAGGCTCAAAGCTGCACTCAGGAGGATACATTTCTTTAGGAACAAACATCTACATCTGCAAAGAAGTTGTCCTCTTGGACTGTATTACTATGTAAAGATATCACCATTTTTATTCTGGTGACTAATGGATCACTGCAATTACAACAACGTTTGGTTTATACATAAAGGTAACACAAAGACTTGTAGAGCAGCAAATGCAAAAGTGGATTAAAAAGTCTCGCAGAGTTGCAGTGTTGGCTGAAATATCTGTGGGTTTGATACTGTGAGCAACCCCTGTCGCATAAAATATCCATCCATCTATCCATCCATCCATCCATTAACAATAGTATATCTCCATTTATAATATAAAAGCACTGATTAGTTTCATAGTCTAACCTGTTTGAAAATAGTGATTTTCATTTAATTATCTTTTATGAAGGTAAAACAGAAAGTGGAAAACAGTTGTTCACACTGACCTTCAGAGCAGTTCATATTTTTTGTAAGGCAGCAAGAAACTACAGGTAGCCGTTTAATTACTCACTGCATGCCATAATGACTGCAGTGCAGCAATTATCAGTTCTGTCTCAGCCCCCGGGGCACTGTGGTAATTCCCTCTACTCTTCTTTCAAAAGCTCTTAGTTTACAGGACGTACAAATCCATCCATCCATTATCTATACTGCCTATCCCTTAAAGGTCGTGGGGGGGCTGGAGTCTATAAGCACTGTTAATAATTTTAGTGAATTCTGTGTGGGTGTGTCATTTGATAAAGGACACAAACACAACATAAAAGCGATTAACAGTCCCTTATTATGACCCAGTTTTCCAAACTGCTATGATGAATGAGCAGTGAAGCTTAGCTGTTACAGCTAAGAAACTGTGCTCTTATCATGAGTAAATATAAATCAGTGTCCTTCAAGGACAGATGAGCAGTAAGTAATTATGAGAAAACAATAGACCATCAACATGCTACTTCTAGTGCTTTCAGTACCTGTACAAGGTAAGCTGTAGCATTGATAATTCATTTGATTATCTCAGCTGAAAAATAATTAAGCTTCAGTAGTCTCTGGCACTAATACACTCATTTAAAAAAAAAAATCAGGAAGAGGAGTGAAAGGTGAATGTTATGGGAGGTCATTTGTTAATTTTCAGATGTAAAATCCATGATCATATTATGGTATAAATGAGGAGGAGAAACATCACATCATGTCTGTTTATATTCATGTGGTGATATTCATAATATGTGTGGGGTTCTGATTGTTGCTTTAGTGTGACCCAGGTGTAGTGGAGGCAATCACCTGCAGCATGTGGATCAAAAACCTCACCACCACCCCTGCTTGCTTGGTACCTCTGACTGCACACCCTGACTTTCAGAACAACACTGAATCATGCCATCTGCAGAAGTTCTCAGATGACTCTGCAGTGGTGGGGTATATTAGAAATGGGCAAGAGTCAGAATACAGGGGATTAATAGATAACTTTGTGGAGTGGTGCAACAGGAATCATCTGGTCCTAAATGTCAACAAGACCAAGGAGTTGGTTTTGGACTTCAGGAGGACTAGGACTGTGCCCAGACCCATAACCATCATGGATGAGGAGGTTGGAATTGTGGAGGACTACAAATATCTGGGTGTCCACTCGAGTGACAGACTGGACTGGAGCACCAACACTGATGCCGTGTACAAGATGGGGGTGAGCAGACTTTATTTCCTGAGGAAGCTCAGATCTTTCAATGTGTGCAACAAATTGTTGGAGATCTTCTACTAGTCTGTGGATGCTAGTGCCATCTACTTTACAGTAGTCTGCTGGGGGAACAGCATCAGTGCCAGGGATGCCACCAGAATCACAAACTAATCAGCAAAGCTGGGACTGTCATTGGACACATGATGAAACATTTGAGTAAGTGAGGGACAAGAGATCACTCAACAAACTGCTCTCCATCATGAACAACCCATCCCACCCCCTTCATGATACAATACAGAGACAGTAGAGCTCATTCTCCAACAGACTCATTCAGGTTTGCTGTCACAAGAAACACAGGAAATCATTCCTGCCATTCTCCATAGCACTGTACAACAACTCACCTGTGTGTGTCATGTGAACAATGCCACTTTTACACATATTTTGAAAATACTGAGACTATTTATTCACTAACAGTAGCATGTGTTGTAATATTGTACATATTTTCTACATACTGCACTGCCAGTTTTGCATGTCCATTTTCAGATGAAAATATTGCACATAACTATATTTATTCATCATTTGAGACAGTTACTGTGAATTTATAAATATCCTTATGCTGCAGTCAGCAACTACATGTTCATTATCCAGTATAAAGGGACCAACATTTATTTGGAGTTGTTCTGGCCACCTTGTGAATTTAAGTTGTTATTTGGTATAGTTGGTTTATCAGAGCTGTTTCACTGAAAACAGATTCCTGCTTCAAGTGGTTGTTGTGAGTTTGTGGGTCAGAAAACCAAAAAACCGGGGTAAAAGAAGCTATGCACTCCCCCTGGAAATAATTTAAGTGGCATTCATGTTTCTTTTAAAAATCTGTTTTGGCAAAATAGTTTTGAAGTATCATCTGTTCAGCTGACTGATTTGTTAGTATTCTGTATTCTTAAGTTGTTATGAAGTGAGGTGTATGCTTGAGTTGCTATGTGACACAAAGGTAGGGGTCCCATCATGAAACGAACTGTGCTGGGGGATAACCAGCTACTGAGCTTCAGACCATAGAGAAACTTTGCTTTATATTGATTCTGTAAATGGTGCTGTGTTGAGGAGTCTTGGCATTCCCAGAACTCATGGCTGCGTTAATGCGAAGCACACAGTGGATGCTGATCATTATCTCTACATTCAGAAGATGAAAGGCTGATTCATGTAAGCCTGTGCTCCTGCTTGTGCTTGTTGGTGTTTGTATGCAAATCTGCATACAAAAACCCTCTGCTTTCAACATGTTTGTACTTCCATCACAGTTGCAACATTTACTGCCTGACCTAGTGTTGCTCCTGCGTTGCTCTGTGTGAATGGTGAGGCAGCAAAAAAAAGTTTAACAAATCATTGGATCAATGATTCATGCACCAAATCACCAACTTTTAGGAGGCAGCCCTAATTTTCTTGATGACAGTTATTATAGAAAAGGTGAAAAAACATAAACTGATGAGGAGACCTCCTTGATTGCCTTTTCCTTTTTTGTCTTTATAATCCAGATTCTGTGGGTTATAGAGCTCTTTGTGATTTTTTTTAATCTCCACCATGAGTTGAATCATACATCATTGATGAGGCCAGACAAGTGACGAGTTGTAAACAAGTATTCATGTGATTTATGAGGTAATATCCAGATAAATGTTAATAATCACCCCAATCTTTGACATCTATGTGTCAGTAGAGTGCTGTAAGAATGAGTCATAAAACCTGGACATAAATATGTTTAAAAAGGCAGTTCCTAACAAATGGCTAAATCATAATGCAGAAAACGAAACTGATCTACTCACCAGTCAGACTTTACAGCCTTATGTTTATACTTAAGCTCTTGCAAACTATTATTAACTTTCAAAGAGGAAAGGCTTTTGTAGAAGAGGGCAGTGTGCTAATGTTATCTTCTTCTGGTGTTTGTATTTAGGCTCCAAAAATAATGGAAGTCGTTTTCTTGCTAAACAAAGCGTGTAAGTATCAAAAACTTCTGTTGGTCACAAAGCTTATTTTCAGCATTAATTCAAAAGTCCAATGAAAAAAACTCTGGCTTTTTGTTGAGGGAATAAGGGTAATGTTAGCTTCTGGGCTGGCCTTCAAACATTTGTCGTCTCTCCAGCAGTCTATATAGCTGCCAGTGTGTTGGCTATGTGTTGCTTGGCAACCATTAATTATTTGTTATCGATAAAATATTGCATTTTTTGGGTGATTTGCATATTTTATGAATCCTTGCCAAGTATATATATATATATATATAACTGCTTTATAAAAGCAATAACCATCATATTGCTATATTATTAATAAACTCCGCAGGGTGATCCTCAGCACCAGCAGCAATACAGCAATACCCTCTACCCTCATTTACAAAAGGAACGTAAACATAATCACTATGGGGAAATGCACAGACACTGATTACATTCTTTAGGTGGCACTGTCAGATTTACAGAAACATGTACTGTACTTTACTGAAGAACATGTACAAACTAGAAGAGAGAGGGCTTCACAAATACTGTATCTTAAATGTTGTTGAATGCTTACATCTTCTATATATAGTGTACACACACACACACACACACACACACACACACAAATTACCATAGCCATTTCTTATGCAGGGTGTGTGCGCTGCTGTCTGAAAGCTTGCGCTGGGGTCAGAGAAGAGACGACACCTGACACGAACAAAGCACAACTCTTCCTCTGTTCCATCAGTTGTCTTTCAACACATGATTTTGTGTTTCCTGTTAATTCCCCTCCCAAACTGACTATTTTTCCCCTCTGATGTGGCAAACATTTAACCAAGCTCTCTGTTTGATAAACAAAAAGGGTTCAAGGATTGTTTCATCTATTTAACTTGTACAAATCATCGGGATGATAATGAATTTGGATGGGTTAGCATGTACACTTCAAGATTCAAGATGAAAGAGGGTTTGGAAATGTCATGTACTGCTGTTTTGGTAGATGAGACATTTCAGTTTTAAAGGTTAACAATAATTGATCAGATTATCCATTCAATTGTTAAATTGACCATTGCATTTTTTTTTTATCTAAAAGCATTTTTTTCAGTCAGTATCTTAATACCTACTGAACAAACAATGCTTCAGTGAAAAGAACAGGGAAATTCACAGGAGCTGTTTGGACTGATCCCTGGACCAGATTTCTGAAATACTCCAAGAAGTGGATTTTTACCTCTGGATTTGACGAGCCCACAGCTGACGACCTGTAATGCTAGGTGGGGTGTGGCAGATTTAAAAGAGGAAATGTTGACCAACTGCCTTGCACACTCCTGCAGTATTTACAGTGTAAACTAGGAGGATGGCAGAGGATCGTGTTCTTATTTACCTTGGCTTTGGGCTTATCAGTGGAGATTGGAGCTGTTATGAGAAACATTTTTGTGGGTGGCCTCTTCTGTGTTTGTGGTTTGGCTGTGAGGTTTAGGAGGAATTAATTGTAGCCTTCTGTGAATCTAGACCCTATTATTGTCCCTCTGCACACTCAATCAGTAATCCTCCACCTCACCTTATGTTTTTTTACAAAAGGTTCATCATTCAGGTGTTGTCTTTGCAAGTAAGTATTGCATTTAGAAAAGATCAGTCTATGGTACTGTTTACAAACAGTAACCAACAAAACTGTGGTTTTATTTGTCTAGGTTTTAACATATCTTTCGCTCAGCTTTCTGCTACCACATGCATACAGTAGAGGTCTGAGCTGTGCTGGTCACATCCTCCTGAAAAATAAGAGTCAAATGTGTCCTATTTGCCCCATTGACCTACCCTCTGGGGCTTCATTACCCTCTAGCTGCCTTTACAATCTATGGAGAAATACATAAATAAATCTTATATATGTCAGTAGTATAACAATATCTATACATAGGAAGAAAATGGAACTAAGTACTTTTAAAAAACTCTTTTTGAAGATCCCTGCACAATGAGTCATGTAATGGATGCAAACATTTCCATCCTATCAAGCCAAATTAACGTGGGGATTCAAGAAAGTGGAGAGCCAAGAGCTTTTCTTAGCCGAATGCACTTTAACCTGAACTTTCATCGCCTTACGTAGGTGGGTCTGGCTACAACAAAGGATAATGGCTCTGATGATGGATCCCAGTGCTCTCTCACTGTGTGGCATGCATTCTGCTTATGTGCTGCTGGTGTGACACTACAAAACACTACACTAGACTACATACACACACACACACACACACACGCACACAGACAGACTGTGACATTACTTTAGGCCTCAATCAAAACTACTTGTTGGGCTCTGCCAAAATCAGCTCAGTTTCAAGGGGATTTATTTACAGCCTGTGAAAAGGCTTCCACCAGACTCCACAAGATACAAGTGAATCACACATGCAGGGTTTCACCCAAGTGCATTCATGCACAAGAAAAACCAGCAAACAATGGCAAGCAGGCATTACTCATAGTCTCAGAGTGAATTTTTGGGCATTTGAATCACAATGCAGAAATTTCTATGTGATTTGTCAAGGTTTTCAGGTGAAGTACTGGGCTTATCCATAAAGTGTTAAGAAGTCTGTTTAGGAGAGAAAAATAATAATATGTGTTCATGTAGATAATATTCATCCCATATTTACTGTAAGTGTCAGCAATTTAACAATGACAACAGATCATTGGATTGCATTTGAATGAATTACTTTTTCAGTTTTTGTGGTCCTGTGTGCACTTGCCTATGTTATTGTTTTGGCTACTGATAGATTTGGATCATTTAATTTATTTTTTAGAGTTGTATTTTCATTGTTTTCATGAATTCTGCCAGTTATGGTAAAGGTATTTGCTGAGATCTGAGAACAGTGCAATATTGCTACAACAAGATCTGACAAGGTAAGAAATACTTACTACCATATATGCTTTCTGTTAAGTCCTTAAACAAATCATTTATTATGATTATCTAAAACACTTCATTTGGGAGTAAAACTATATGTGAGTGCACCTAAAATGTAATAATTGCAAAGGAAAACTGTGTGCACTACTACAGTATGTATAGTCTTAAATTGTAATGGATGTTTACAATCACACTGCCATTTAACAGCTGAATTGGTCAATTTTTCATCTACCAATTTAAATGGATTTTGACAATCACTCACATGACAAGTGGATCAACACAAATCTTGAATCAAGTTCAACTTTGGTGAAGTTTTGACACATGAATATGTACCATTGACCTGTGGCAAAATATTGCTAAGCAATACTGACCTGTAATGGAATAGAGACCCAGAGAGTTATAGTTTCCAGTTTTGCACCATGCACTTTGAATTAACCATCACCATTGGTGTGTATGTGTTCTATGGTGTTTAAAATGCTCTGCTAAAGATTATGGAACAAAAGTTGATGGCACTAGGTGAACAGTCAACCAAGCAACCAATGTGACTGATGAATTGACATGTTTACCAATTCAATTCAATTCAATTCAATTCAATTTTATTTATATAGCGCCATATCACAACAAAAGTCATCTCAAGGTACTTTTCATATAGAGCAGGTCTAGACCATACTCTTTAAAATAGGTATTTACAGAGAGAGACCCAACATATCCCACCACAATGCTAGGAGGGCTCTTGATAATTAACTCACTAAAGTTGAAGACACGTACAGATGTTGGAAAAATAGACAATTACTTAGAAAACATAAAACTGCCAAGGTTGTCAGAGGAAATGTTGCAAGCTATAGATGGTACGATAAAAAAAGAGGAAATTAAAACAGTAATTACAACTCCGATACATCCAGATCAAACTGGATTTATTGCTGGTAGACAGATATCTACTTGTGTCAAGATGGTGGCATGTCCAGATGCAGCAGCCCAGCGCTCTTCAAGTTTGGCAGCTTTTTTGTCTTTATTGCGTTTGTTCTGTTTGCAGGACTGCTTCAAAGACACAGTCTGGGAGATTTTTGTTGAGGAGACACACCTGGAAGGACACACATCAGCCGTCCTTTCATATATAAACTTTTGTGCTGAGTGTGTGTTGGATACAAAAACTGTTAAAGTGTTCCCCAACCCAAAACCTTGGTTCACCAGCAAGGTCAGGTCCCTCCTCAGAACACGGGACACTGTGTTCAGATCTGGGGACCTGCAGGCCTACAAAGACGCACAAAGATGGCTGAGAAGGGGCATCAGAGAGGCCAAGCTGCAGGTACAAGCAGCGCATAGAGGAACACTTTAACAGCAACAACACCAGACACATGTGGCAGGGGATAAAGACTCTCACTGGCTACAAGGACAGTTACACAGCCACAAACTTGACGACCCCATACAGCTGCAAAAACATCAGGTCAGATCCACCCTGCACAGAGTCAACGCGAGGAAAGCAGCTGGTCCAGATGGAGTCACGGGAATGTTTCTGAAAGACTGTGCAGATCAGCTAGCAGAGGTATTCACCACCATCTTTAACCTCTCGCTACTACAGTCTGCAGTCCCCACATGCCTCAAGTCAATCACGATCATCCCAGTGCCAAAGAAAAGTACAGTACTCACAAAATGCTTTGAGAAACTCCTCCTCTCTCACATTAAGTCTGCCATCACTGCTAACCTTGACTAACACCAGTTTGCATACCGGGCAAACAGATCAACAGAGGATGCAGTTATCACAGCACTCCACATAACCCTTACACACCTGGACCACGACAACACCTATGTAAGGATGCTGTTTGTGGACTTCAGCTCAGCTTTTAACACAGTCATCCCTCACAAACTGTTCAGAAAACTGAGAAACCTGGGCTTAGCCAGTTCACTGTGCACATAGATACTGGACTTTCTGAGCAACTGACCACAGAACGTCAGGATGGGACATCACACCTCATCCGCTCTCATCCTGAACTCTGGCATACCACAGGTGTGTCCTCAACCCCCTCCTCTATTCCCTCTTCACCCATGACTGTTCCCCCTTTCACTCCACCAACACTTTCATCAAATTTGCTAATGATACCACTGTAGTAGGACTTATATCAAACAATGATGAGACAGCCTACAGGGAGGAGGTTCAGCATCTGACAGAATGGTGTCATCACAATAACCTGGACCTCAACATCACAAAGACCAAGGAAATAATTATGGACTTCAGAAAATCTCAGTGTACACATCTCAGCTGACCTCACCTGGACCACACACATCTCCCACTGAGGAAGGCCCAACAGAGGCTTTACTTCCTCAGGAAGTTAAAGCAAGCTCACCTCCCTCATCACCTCCTGACCAACTTCTATCGGTCAGCTAAAGAGAGCCTCTTGACCTACTGCTGCTCTGTGTGGTTCACCGCCTGCACAGAGGAGAACAGGAGGGACCTGCGACAAGTGGTCAGGCGTGCCATCGACAAAACACTACCCCCCCTCACAGACATCCACACTTGCAGACTTCAAAAGAAGGCCGACTGTATTCTAAAGGATCCCACTCACCCCGGACATCACCTCCCCCCTGCCCACTGGGAAGAGATACAGGACAATTGGGAAAAAAAACAACAGACAGTAAAACGTACAGGTTTTAAATGTTATGTCTCATGCCAAATCATTGGCAATACCATTCATGGCATTAGCTTTGGATGCTGAAAAGGCATTTGACATTTTTTTATTTAAAGTACTAAAGAGATACGGCCTAGGAAATAGCTTTATTTCATGGATTCAACTCCTATATAGATCCCCACAGGCATCAGTGAGAGCTAATGGAAGCTTCTCACAGATGTTTCAATTGGGAAGTTGTTGCAGGCAGGGGGACCCTCTTTGGCCCCTCTCATTCACACTCAGTATAGAACCCCTTGCGCAGCTATTAAGGGATAGCACAGACATAAACCATATTGAGGTGAATGGGGAGGAGCATAGCCTGTCGCTTTATGCCGATGATGTAATTGTATATATATATATATATATATGTGATCCAGCAAAGTCCATTCCTAATTTAAAGAAACATTTGGAGACATTTGGGCTATATTCTGGGCCTAGATACAAAGTGTTACAACTGACCAAACCAAGGAGAGGATTAGGACTACCCAACCTGAAACATTATTGGTTAGTTACGAGCAATGACAGTGTGGTTAGCAGATGACACTTGTACAAGGTGCCTTAATATGCAGAAGAGCTACACAACAGACATACCATTATCTGTGATTCCTTTTGCCAAGATTAAAATTAAAAAAATTTAAAGAGTGGAGTGGTCAAAGACCACATATGGGAGATGGAAGGAAGTACAAAAAATGTCAAAATTTCCCTCTGATCTCCCTATCTTAGTGCAATATCAATGTTGAATGTTGTATAATGATATGGCTTTGTTGACACTGAAAAAATGAAATGCATTACAGGAGACAACTTTAAGTTATATCCTTTCAAGATCACTGGCCACCATTGTAACCACTGGCCTGGGAACTTTTGATTTGGCAAATAACAGTAAAAAATTTACACTCTTAATGAAGAAAGTTATTCTTTTGCTGCTCTCTGCCTCTTCATACACAACTTGTGTGAGGCAATGTTCTCATGGGGGTCAAAGCCTGTGCAGCACTCTACTATCTACCTTGAAGAGTGGATGATGTTTATGAGAATAATTATTATGCACTTTCTGCTTGCTGACCATTGTCAGCAGACAGTATGTTTAGCCAGCCCAGCATTGTGATTGTGTTACCATAGCTTCAATACTCTAGCAGATCTCCTGACTGATGTACACATTAGAAAAGACAACATGCCATTCCTACACTGTGTGAGCATTTTGTTGTGACACCCATGGACTGTGACACCTCGCTGGCAAAACAACACATTAGCTAGCATATGTCGGCTTTTGGCTGGTATCATGCATTGTTGACTAGCAGGTGAAAACAAAATGTCTGGTGGAAAATATGCCAAATGAATAGTCTGTTGTGTGACGTATAAAATATGTTGACAACTGAAAGGATAACTTATTTTAGGCTTACTTTGGAAAATATGCCAAATGAATAGTCTGTTGTGTGACGTATAAAATATGTTGACAACTGAAAGGATAATTTATTTTAGGCTTACTTTGTTGACAGCATTTGTTGCAGCAGCTATTGATGGTGTCTGGGTTCACTGTTGATCAATACTGCACTGATTCGAAAGCCTTTCGTCACTACCAAAAACATTAACCAAGTTTTAAAAAAACAAGTTATCCCTTTTTACACATATCATGCAAAAGTTTGGTTTTACTTCTGCTGTTTCACTCAGTGTTTGATCATGTGACTTGTTTATGCTTTATTGTTGTTTAAATGTAGCTGTTATGTGACTTTTAAAGCATATGTCCGGTGGTTGTTCATGGTCGGAATTTCTGAATATTCACGGACATACTGACTGTCAGAAAAAGTCAAGCATAAACTCTGCTCACTACCTAGCGCTCCATGAGATTCTACCTCAATTTATAGAATCAACACAGAAGAACAGCTCCATCTGATTGGCCAAACATATCGACAAGTAGAGCGTGAATGCAGAGCACATGGAAATATACCATTTATTGCAGTTCAAGCAGTCTTAGTGAGATGCATATCATGCACGTTGATAAAGCGCTAACAATAAATTTTATGAAAAGGCAACTTCCCCATTTAGCGTGGAGTTTCAGGCTGTGCTGATACTTCTGTCTTCTTGTGAATTAAGGCAGGAAGCCTTTCTGTGATGTACACCTCACCCACTCCCAGCAACAGCGCAGCAGACAAAACTCTATAAACAGTTACTGTTGGCTAGGTCACTTGCCTGACCTAGTGCTGAGCAGTGGGGTTTCTGGCTGCAGCTGACCACACCATAAAGACCAGATGCTCCCTGTGTCTGCTTGTCAAATTGGAAATAGCTCCACAGCTAATGTACATCCTTTCACTGGATGACAAATTGAGCAGACAAAATGTGTGTCGTTATAAAGTATTCTCCTTCAGAGCAGTGCTAAGGGCTGCCTGTGGATGTGGGGAATGTGAATTTGCTCTCTTGTGCAGCAGTCAGACAGACAAAGAGCCAGGCCAAGGCCGTCAGCAACTGTGGGACACACTAAGCATCTGGTGACAGATCAGTCGCGATGCATGACCACTTTACACTAGGCTGACTGTGTGTGGGAGTCCTGGATAGATACATAGTGTTTTTACTGCCTACTTAGTGCACACCACAAGAATTCCGGTGCAGTCCTGTCCTCACTAGTAAAACCTGCTTGTGTGCTATACTACTGTGATATATATATATATATATCTGTGTGTGTGTGTGTGTGTGTGTGTGTGTGTGTGTATATATATCTATATATATATATATATATATATATATATATACACACACACATATAAAGTAGTGTTGTCACTTCTGCACGATCCTGACAAAAGAGTTTACAATAAGGTGACAAACAATAAAGATGAATAGATATTTTTTTTATAGCTCTGTGGAATTGTTTTGTTCCAGTCTCTCTATATGTCCAACAGAGCTTCTAACAAACGGGAGAGAGTTTGTCACCGTAAGTAATCACGTAATTATATCTTCATTTTGTTTGAATAAAGATGCTCTTATCCACATATTAGTCAGATCGACCTTATCACACTGCTTTGGCAGCAGAAACAGTCTGACTTTACTATAACTAATCTACATCATACTTTCACAAAAAACTCAGAGTAAATCACCATTAGACAAAAGAGACAAAAAAGCTCACTCAATGAGTAAAAATCATTCATGTACTTATTTCACATTCACATTTCACCTTGTTAACTGTCATTTTTGGATGTTGCTAGAACTGAAACAACATGCAGATATCAGTGTTACTTCACATATCATATAAGGTAGTGAAGCCATATAACGAAAATATATCTTGGGTATGTTGAACTTGCTTCATAGTACAGGCCTCAGGTTTGCTAACACCTGGTTCCACATAGCTTTTGCTGCTATCGTGAGCCAAGGGGTTCACATATTTTTTACAACCAATACTGAATATTTGAATGATGTATTCAGTGTGTACAGGAACAATGCAACAATTTGTGTGTTATTTGTGATACCAGTATGTTTATTCAGAAATGTTACTCAGCTAAAGATCAGATCACATTTTATAAACAATACATGCAGAAAACCAGATTACTCAAAAGGGGTCACATACTTTTTCTTGCCACTGTATTGGGAGCATATATCTTGTAATAACATATTTTGTTTTATTTAACAAACAGCTGAGACAAGTGATTTGTAGTTGAATAAAACAGCAGAAAATGTCAGATGATCACAGGAGGGGACACATAAAGGGAACACTGTTCAAAATAGGCCACCTTCGATTCAGCCACTCATATGTTTAGCTGTGTTTATGAATGAACTGGCGACAGTAGAAATCCAGCTTATTTGAGCTTCCCTATAATGTAAAACAAAAATGCCTTAAATGCAGAGATATTATTCATCTCTGTAACAGAAAACTTTAAAGCTCTACATGTGCTATAAATTCCTGAACTAATGACACCTCAAAGACATAAAAGACATACAAATAAGAGTGTTACTTTTAAGGTATTTGTCTCTTCCACTGCAGCAGAGAACAATATAGGCTTGCTGCCATGTGCAATCTTGAAAAGAAACAATTGTGTGTTTTACAAATTAACAGACATTTGTCTTTATGACCTCTAAGACTGTCGACATGAAGGTATCAGCTTGATCCGGAGGACTGGTGCTTATCCATCTTCCAGAAAACTGGGATCTCACTTCAAAGAGAAGCTTAGTGCTTCCTGTAATTACTTTTGAATCATAAGCCTGTAATTAAGCACAAATTGTGTCTATTAATAACCTGTATGGGAGAGGTTGAGAACTTAATGACTTAATATGGAGGTAGGTAGGATCAGTGAGGTGACATCTATGAAGACATGATAATTTAGAACATAGTCTGCATGCACTCACTGTGACAATGAACAACAAAGACCAGGTGTTGCACTTCCTGAATACATATATGCAGCATGTTTGTGAGGCATGCTTGTGAAGCAGCTGTCACCCTCCCTCTCATTACCCACAAATACCTCCTCCAGCCAAAGGTAAAGCTAAGACACATACATCTCTGTTCACCAGATTATAAATCTGACTGCAGTCCTTCCATGTTTTCCTTGGCCATGTGAAAATCAGAGTTTGCCCTTCTCCAGAGGGTGGCAGAATGCACCTAAAACAGTTAGGTAACTGCCAAAACTGCCAGAAAAAATAACTTCTGCACTTTAGCAGTCTACTTAAGAGTAACTGCTGGCTAGCTAACTATCCATAAACTAATACAAACACACAGATGAGTTGAATTGTGAGCAAGTCAAATTTTAGTATCTTCACAGGTTGTTAGTCTTAGTTATTTCTCACCCATTGAAGTGATCATTGATCAGTTAACTACTAAACTGCTCACTTCACCTTTTTAATGATTATGTGTTGAGATCACTGGACCCACATCTCCTAAGTCTTATGTAACAGGGAGAACAATGTCTATTTCATTGTAACTTGAGCTGCCATTATTCAACCAGTAAAATAAGTCAAATAATAACAAACGTGTCATGTTTTGTGCACTGCAGACTAATGTATTAAATCAAGACCACCATCTATCCCTATCCTTGACCATGTGCAGTGAGAGCCTAAACATAACCATAAAAAATTAAAAGATGCTTTAGTCAGCACAATATATTGTATTGCGAGATTGGATATTATGGTGGAAAACAAATTAGACATATTGTCACTGAACATTTTGCTGATACATTCAGCATCAACCAACCCAGTGCCTAAACATTTTCTGCATTGTCATAAGGGACGAACCTTCTATACAAGAGATTTAATTTAATTTATTTATTTATCTATTTTTCTTTAGATTTTTAGCCCAAGATCCAAGATGTGATGTATATTGTTAAGTATATTATCGTGATATTGTTTGAAAATGTGCACCGTGATCCCCATATTTTGTCTCTCCTAGAAGTCACTCCAAGCATTGGACTTGGTTCATGCACTCAGATATGAAAAGTGAAGAATAAAAAAGTCTATGTTAGACACAACCTCCCAGTCTGATGTCTGAAAGGAGAGTGGAGGGGATTTTTAAGGTAACCATTTTGCATTATACTTATTCAGAGAGCATTTATTGATTTAAAGTACTTACATTTTAATCATGCGCTAGACCAGTTTTGAATCTATCTAGCAGCATTATCTCTACATCTACAAAAAAACAATAGAGCAAAAGAGCATAAGCTGTAGCCAGCCACTTGTAATCATTGGCACTGGACGTAAACTTCTTTCATTTCAAGCTATTGCCTCTCTCTGCCACCGTGCTTCTTTATACAATAAAGTCAGTCTCAATGATTCCCAGCACAAACCCACCTTTATCTGTTTGGAGTTAGTAAACATTTCTGGTGAACCGCAACTTAATGTAATGCCAGGTGCTGTATTCTGCTCATATTAATTATCACTTGCCTGTATCTTCTTGAAAGTAATTCTGTTTTCACAGAGAACCTTCACCTGCCTCTTAAGTGCCTGATGATTGACATCAGCTCTCTGCCTTTATCTCCTCTCTTGTCTGCATGAACTATAAAGGAGCACTAATGTGATAACTGGGTACCATCAGGCTCTGCCTCACTGTCTTTGTTATCACTTATCTCTCAGCCTCAGGCTTCAGGAAAGTGACAGTTCTCTCATTGTCTCCCTGGCAGGAAGGGAGGAGGGCCTGTGCTTAACATCGGTCTCTTCTTTGCCATGATGTAGCGTTCCTCCCAGACAGGCCCTTTGACTAATTGGGACAGTTCAGTAATATTCCTGTTGTCTGAGTCATCACCGTACATGAGGACATAATTAACTTAATTGGTTTCAGATGAAGGGGCCTTAGACTTAACACTCAGCATAAACATTTCACTTTTAAATTTCTCTTTGAAAAAGAGAAAAAAAGAGATATAGACTAGATGATTGGACACACTTTATTTGGTGCATCATCACCTGGAAGGTTCCTTCTCTCAGCACATGTAATAATAAAGACAGCTTAGCTCCAAAGTGCAGCTATATGCAGGTGACGATAGAAAAGATAAAACATTTGCCCTATAATTCAGATCATTTATGTCATTAAAGCCACCAGGTGCAGATGTGAACTGTGGCCTTGATCTTTCTTAACATTACTCTACCAACTTCACTATCATCTCCATTCTACCACAACTGTATGGTTTTTAGCCAGATATATATTTGTATGAAATTATTGTCAGGTAAAAACCTACTGAAACTTCAATCTAATCAGATATTCAGTTGTACAATTTTTTGAATTATAGTTCAGAAAAGAATATACATGTTGAAAGAATTACAATAGAAGTCACCAAAACTGTAAGTTTGAACACTTGGCCAGAGTCTGACTGGCATTAATAATCTCTCTGTTTCTCAACCCTCCCTCTCACTGTCTTCGCCCTTATGGTACATGGAGCTTCAGCTGATGCAGATATCCCAGTCTCAAACCAACACCTTTGGAATGTGGTAGAACAAGAGATTTGCAACATGAACGTGCATCTGACAAATCTTCATAAATTATGAGATACAGTCACATCAACATGTACTAGAATCTGAAGGGAATGTTTCCAATATCTTGTGGGATTCATGCCAAGAAGAATTGAGGCTGTCTTTAGAGCAAACAAAGGCCCTAACCAGTAGGCCTTTTAGTATGGTGTTTCCAATGATGTGCTTGGTGAATGTCATAATAACATAATATGTTGTTAGAATTTGAAAAAAGATGCTGCTAGAATGAGACAACTTCTCTTGTCCATTTTTTCTCATTATAATGAGACACTGAGCAAACTGTTTTGTCATGGTGGTAGCGATATAATGCATTAGAAGGATAGTAACAAAGCCAGAATTTTGAACTAAAAAGACTGTAACCTCAGAAAATATCCACTTGATTAATCTTAGAGTTAGACATTTTTATACACAGAGAGGACTGTGGATTGTCCCTCATCACATTCACTGAAACGTAAATTTAAAAAGACTTAAAAGCACTTGTAATGCTGTATATTTATTTGGATGATTTATATTTTTAAAATTTACTTGCCAACTAGGATAGAATCAGCACTGTGATATCTGTCAGTGGTTCACCAACACAGTTGACATTGCTTCTCCTTGCTCTGAGGATCAAGGCTTAGACAGGTTTTTCCCACATTTCACAACTATTTGTAACTGTTGAAACATTGTATTTGGTATGTCTTAACAGAAAAGCCTTTTGCAACTGGGAGAGTGGGGGACTGACACTCAAAGTGACATCAGCCTGTTTATCAAATAATTTTAGTATATTACACAAATTTACAGCTCCTCTAATCGAACACAACATATCATCCTCCTAATAAACACAACAAAAACATCCCCAACCTCAAGAGGTAATGGAGGATAGTGTTTTCTTCAATTCGGAAATTTCATTTATTCATACTAGTTACCAATTAGCGTTATTAGTATTAGTGCCGATGAAGAACTACATCAGCATGATTGTACCATTGTTTAATGTCACCTGGTCATGCATCAAAATCATTAGTGCCGATGAAGAACCACATCAGCATGACTGTACCATCGTTTAATGTCACCTGGTCATGCAGCAAAATCACAAACTCTAATTCATGTTTAATTAGCCTTTTGAAGCACTGTCAAAAAGACATTTGCCATTTGGACTGAACATGATTATAGTGATATATAATACTTTACTACTACTAACTTAATTATTTTGTTTGACATTGTATCAGATTTATTAATTCACATCTCTTCACATGAACAACAACGACATGCACTGATCAGCCACAACAGTAAGACCATCTGCCTAATATTGTGTAGGTCCCTCTTGTGCCGCCAAACAGCTCTGACCTGTTGTGCATGGACAGGGGACCTCTGTAGGTGTCTGTGGCATCAGGCACTGGGACATTGGCAAATCTGAGTCCTCTGGTGTGGGGTCGGGCATCCATGGATCTGGCTTGTTCCAACACATCCCACAGATGCTCAATCAGATTGGGATCTCTGGAGTTTGGAAGCCGGGTCAATGCCTCAGGCTCCTTGTTGTGTTCCTCAAACCATTTTTGAGCAGTTTTTGTGGTGTGGAGCATTGTCCTTCTGGGGGAGGCTGCTCTTGTTGGGGAGTGCTGTTGCCATGGGGGATGTGCTTGGTCTGCAACAATGTTTAGGTGGGTGGTACATGTCAAGGGAGCAATCCAGATGAATGCCAGGACCCAATGTTTCCCAACAGGAGATTGCATTGTAACCAGATGATCAATGTTATTTAGTTCACCTGTGATTGGTTTTAATGTTGTGCCTGATTAGTGTATATAGTTACAATTTAAAAAATAATTGATACATAAATATAAATAGTATGAATAGTATGTAGAATGAACACATTGATGAATGATGGAATTCATTCTTCAGACAGTATCAGCCTCCAGATGGTGCTGCAGTTCCTGAGCTCTCTAATAATCAAAGTGATGAGGAGGTTGTATGCATTAACATACTGTATACTGGCAACACAGAGCCATAATTAATTCATAATCAATCAATCATATAACATTTGGTATTATTTTGGCACGCGCTGTCATGAACTGTGAAAAGTTCTTGTGCTTTCAGCTTCTCAAAATATTTTAGCACATTTTATATGGTAAAAAAGAAATTACAAAAAACCCTGTCATGATCATGTGGTGATGTGAACATCTGTTCCACAGAATGTAAAGGGAACTGTGTTTCCTTGTTTTCAAATTGGAGCATCCTGTGTCTCGCAGTGGATTAAGCCAATGTCAACAGAGAGCTAAGCTTTAAACAAACTGCTTTAGGGACAGTCCACTGGTTTTAATCTGGGGCTAACAATCATAGGGAAGGGGTCTATTAGGAAAGAAATACTAAAATGCAGCATGGCATACATCTTTGAGTGAAGCTTGTCTCACTATGAACAGACAACCATAGCATAAGAGGAGGTTTGCGCGAGCCTCGATATTTGTTATTATTATAATACATAAGTTTCTAACCTGCATCTGGATTTGCACTAAATTACAATAAAAATATATTTTAACATTCCAAATTTGATGAGGATCGGTGAATAGCAGAAAATCTGTGGATCTTTTTAAAGAGGGATCTGTCCTGAACCAAGATCTCCAGGCAGTTCAGGAGTAATGAGCCAACACACAAAGCTCTTTATAGATGATTATGCGATTGCACTTCCTGTAAGAAAAAACTATCAGCTCTTCCTCTGCTCATGGCTTAACTTTCAGGCAATTTTACTAGAATATGCACAGCAGTTTTTGAGAAATTTGAGACTGCAACAGAATCAAAAGTGGCCCCACTGTCCAGGGTCTGGACATCTTCAGTCTTTCCTGCTGCTTTAAGTTGTGTTTTACATTTGACATAATAATTGATTTTTCTGGAACGTATGGGAACCACAAGAAACTTCAGATGAATGACAAATAAAAAAAACAAAACAACATCCTACTGTCATCCTAGTGTCCTAGTAAGATATTGGGCCATTACGAACCACCAGAAGAGCTCCAGATTGCCTTGGCATTGATTCTACAATTATCCAAAATCTCAGTTGTCTCAGGAGTTCATTTGGATTAAGATCTGGTGACTATGAAGGCCTTAACATATGATTCACATTGTTTTTATCAAACCATTCAGTGAACTCCTCGTGCCCTATTGATGGGGTCATTGTCATCCTGTTTCTCCACTCATTTTTCACGTTTTTCTTTAATTCCTGACCTGTCTGTATGACTACTCATAGTTTAAGAAATATATTTTGACTGTGACAAATACATCCAGAGCTTTACACTTCTGATACACATTCATGGTCAGACAAAAAAATCACACTGGTGATATCTTTGTAAAAATCAAACCTCACATAACTGCAGTCCAACCTTAGAGCTGGGGAGAGTTTGCACCATGATACTGGGAGGAGATTGTGCTGAATGGCTAACCTTGTCTGTAAGGCACTCACCATGGCTGGCTAGCTGCCACTGAGAACACTGGAAGTGTGAAAGGGATAGCAAAGCAAAGCCCTCTTCCAAAGCTGAGCTTAGTGAGGCCTCTTTTCTTCCTCAGTGTGACAAGAAGCCTGTCACTTTGACCTAATCCATTTTCTGTTCAGCTGTGGGGGAAAGTCAATTCTTAGTTTTATCACATTTGAATGCAAATAAGGCCGGAAGGGTGCTTGTGTGTCACATCGGAGGGTCTATGAGCTCCTCTGAAAGAGAACCCCTGTAGTCAAGGAGAAAAATGTGACAGGCAGCTTTATAATTGCTTACTAGCCAGACGATTTGAAAGATATAGCCTCTTTCAAGGCGCATTCTCCTATTTTGGGGTCTAACCCAACACACCAGGCTGTTTAGCATCTCCCAAGCCATGAGATTGCTCCTAATAGCCACATTATGAGGCTTCATTGTCGGTGTTTAACATTGCAGTGGAGCTAAGAGGATTAACTTTTAACAATCCAGGGGTCGACAAGCACATACATTCATTCATATAGAAACCTTTAACCATAAATCACCAGATAGTCTCTCCAAGGGAAAAAGGTTTTATGATATAAACTTTAAAAAAAAAATCTTTCTGTAAAATATCCTGTGAACACTATAATAATGCTTGATTTACTACACATTTGGATGCAATTTTGTCTTTAGCTACAGCTTTGATATATAAGTTGGGTGCAACTTGTAATTAACTACATATGGTTGTTCTACTGACCTCAATATATAACATCACAACAACAACAGCTTTATTTGACTTCATTATAAAGAAAAGCACGAGTTTGTAATTAGACAATGACCATAGCCCGCTGATCATCCAAAGACATAATTGTACAGAATCATGAGGTCATTAGTTAACTGAGAGTTATTTAAGGTCCAGGCATGGGGGCTCTGTGGTACATTGTGATGCAATGGACAAATATAACTATGTGTGTTCCCTGTGATCAATTTTTAAAAAATGAAGTGTTCTTCCTCAAGAAACTTGATTCCAAAAGACCTAAAGTATAGCTTAACTGTACTATATTGTGTACTTTTCAACACATTTATAGATACATCTCAAGCAGTGCTGTATGTCTGGAAAAGGTCATTTTTGAGAGCAGCTCATGGAGAGAAGTCAGCATAATAAATAAGAAATTCACCCAAATCAAGACAGAATAAGGATTATCAACAAATACTGATTGCTCCAAACCACAACTTTGCTGTTCTCCAGCTCCCACACTGCTGTGACAGTCTGCAGTGAATGATGAATGGGTTTAATGAGTCTGTAGCTCCTGGTAACACCACAGGCAGATGAGACAAAACAAATGTGTGTTTCTGTGTTTTAAAGAGCATGTAGACAACACACATGTACAGACTAGCTTTATTCCTCTCAGGCTGTCTGTCCTCCTACACTACTGATGGATCGCAAGTCTGTGCATTCAGAGGAAATTTCACAGAAGCTTACGAAATCAAAAGATTGTTGTCAGAATTTAGTTGCTGTTTTATACTGCAATAAACAGAGCACTTTTCAAGTGTCATGAACAAAAGCAGTAACTTTTTTGTTAACATAAACAAATGGAAAAACACAACAGGAATGAGCACTCACCAAATTTGGTTAAAGTCCATATACAATGAAATCTCATTTTACCCGGACTTTTTTCTGAGAGATTGGTGGTTGTAAAAGGAGACACTGAATTCTGTAATATTATTCTGCATATTTTTTTCATGTTAAGACACATAAAGGATTTTGTCTGGGACAAGCCTTTGTTGTACCAGCACCTGTAACCAGAGAATCACTGGACTTCAGGAACAGCAATTTATGGTGGATATGATCGCACAAGTATCATCTGACAGTGCCTTTGCCACATTTTATTTCAGAGTTTTGCAGCTATGTTAGTAGCTACTGGTAATAATAGTATACCTTTCCCCTTTGGGAGGAAAATTGAATGCAATCTTGCCACACCATCTCCCTGTTTTTAAGCCTCGCACACACTGCTGACATAACACACAAACGCTTCTTTTATTACCTGGCAGTGATTGTTTGCTGAATGGGGAATGGCTTCCAGGAACCCACTAAGCATTCCAGAGGAGGCTACAGTATACTAGGGGGAAAATGGTCATTGTGTTTCTGTTAGGTTAGCCTTTCATGTGGCCCAGAAATTAAGGATGAGTAAGTAAATAGCTGGATTTGATCAGATTTTTTCTTTCTACTTTGGTGCACAATGGGAATACATTCTTGTACAGGTGTACAATTTTGTTTTGTAAATCTGCAGACTATAGTTTTAACCTATCAGTGCCCTTTTTACATGCAGGTATGTTTATAGGGCAACATTTGATTAGTTGGCAATGTCTGCAGTCGTATTGTAATGTACCATACACAGCAATTTAGACACTGTTGTTTTTACTTTTATCCTTCATCAGTACCATCAGGGAAATGTCTGATCAGTCCCATATTAATTCGGCAGCAGGACAACAAGTCCAAACACACAGTCAGCATCATAAAAAACTATCCTCAGAGACAAGAATAACAACAAGTCATGCAGCAGTAGATGGTCTAACCCCACAGAGCCCAGATTTCAACATCACAGAGTCAGTCTGGGATTACATGAAAAGACAGGAGACACTGAGAACTGAGGCAAATTATCCAGGATGCTGGAACAAACTTCCTAAGTACGGGTGTACTGTGGAGAACTGAAGCTGTTTTAAAGTTTACTGCACTTCGCATGAGGCTAATTGATAAAACTTAATCATAGGATTATTTTTGACGGCATCGTCACTTTACCTTTAGTGGCCAAAACTTTTATCATTAAAGGACTGACTCAACCAATTCACCCTAAACAAAATTACCTAAAGTACCTAAACAAAATTCCATTCACCTCCATTATACACTGTAAAACCCAATAAGTTAATTTAACAAAAAAAGTTGAAACTGATTACATAAAAATTTTAAATTAATATTGACTAAAGTTTTTAGTTAAAGAAGCAGTCTTGATTAAGTACCTTTTACTTGTAATTCTAAGTGACACTAACTTAATTTGGTGCGAATTTTTCTGATTAATTACTTTTTATTAGTTGTTTTTGTTTTCACAGCAAAAACAAAAACAAGGATAAGTAAGTTGAATGTTTTTATTACTGTAACATTTCTCTTAACAAAGTTGTTCACTTTATATTTACTTAAATTTTCAAGTCGAAAGAAGCTCTACTAACTCCACTACAAGTAAAAACTTCCTTAAGTTTAACTCAAAATAAGATGTTCGGGTACTTTTTTGAAACTAATTACATAAATTGTTTTAAGTAGCTTTAACTCAAAATCTCCATGCAATACACATACATTGAAAACACATTATCAAGGTTAAATGCAACTCACAGTTTTATTGAGTAAACAAACAACAAACAACTGTTTTGTAAAATTCTAATCCTCTATATGCTAAATACCTGAATTAGTGCAATAACTGTCAGAAAAAGCCAGAAGATTTTTTTTTTTTCCTGAACTATTACTTCTTGAAATGAACAATATAAGGCTTCCCACTCTTTTAAAGAAATCATCACCAAAAAATGATCCAAAACACCACAAGTGTCTTTATTATTTTCTAGGAGCTTCTAACTATTTCCAGGATATTTTTTAAGTTTACAAATTTTCAGCACATTTTCCATACCTGAAAATCTGGGCTGTAATCTTTATAGATTTTCAAGGACAGAACCCTGAATATGGATTAAAGGCACCTGACATACATTGTATGTCTAACTTTACTGATAAACATTATGGCTGTCTTTTTTTATGTAATGGTTAAGGTACTGCATTATCGTACAGGAAATTTACTTTACTAATTTACTTCTATTTAGTAAGTCAAACAGTGCATCACAAAACAGTATTTCAAACGTAACGTTTCAAAATAATACTGCTCAAGTTATCACCGAAAAACCCACAGAAAATAATCAAATCTGTGTACTAATACTATTTTCACCTGGGACTCAATTTTAAGGGCTACCAGGATCTCTCCAACAGGTAGCTCATTGCTGATGACCTCTTTTCACCGCAAGGCAAAGGTAGTCTGTATCAACGCTGCAAAATTTGGGAGGAGATTCACCTCTGCCCTCTTTGGTCTTTTAATGTTAGTGTGGGGAGACTGTTTCTCTGGGTTGTTTCCACAGCTACCTCACGAAATCCTGCCTGAATCAACTTTGTGAGGTAGTTCCCCATTTTAAACTTATTATTAAACAGATTATTTTTCCAACTGTACCATCCTGTCTGAGATCCTGGCTCTTTTAAACGTGGATGCTTAGTGACATGTGCTTCTTCGACCCCAAAAAATTGTACGCTTTGAAACTACACATTTTGGCTGCATGAGTCTCAACGATTTCATGTTTTTGGCCCCTAGACAACCACAGAGTTTTCCCTGTTCTCTCAAATGCAATATTTCCCTCTCCAAGTATGAGCACCACCTCATATGAAAAAGTGAGCACTGGAAAAACAGCAGGCCATCTCTCAACTCTGTCTGGGATCATGGCATGGGGTAATATTATTGTGTCATCTGATGCTAGTGAACTGTCATCACTCTCAGGCTGTATCACTTTTAACACAGCCTTCTGTGGAAGCTCCTCAATGTCTACAAGAGAACACAACTGGCCAATTTTTAAATTCAACCTCTGATCTAATAAAAGGGCTATAACACACTGTGTAGAAGAAAAGTTTCCACCTTTTACCCTCAAAACATTTTTTGCACCATTGACTTCCATTATAACATATATTTTTTATTCTACTCTAATAAGCATAAAACATTGTTTTACATCATTTTCCACTATATGGCTGAGGGCTCCATTATATGCAGTTTCATTGAGGCCTTTTTCTGATGCATTTCTGGCTATTGCTTGATAACAGAATACATGATTACAACTAAAGTGGTCTGGTTGTGTTGGTATTGATGTTAAACTGTGGTATGAATGTTTGCATAAAAAAATATTTTTGTGTGTGTGTGTGTGTATAGGAAAACAGAAAATCTTTTTGCTCATCATATTTTGAACATCCTTGTCTCTCTCTCTCTTTCTTATGCCCACAGGAGGGGGCTCTGACTGCAGTCCTGCTGTCCTCTGGGTTAATATTCTAAAAATGGTATTAAAGGGTTGGTCAAAAGATTTAGTGCAGTGAAACTGAAAATATTGATATATAATATTTTTATATCATTTTTTAGGAACTGAACATTTTTGCACTTAGTATATGGAAAATATTTGATATTTTGTGTTTTTATCATTTAAAATGTGTGGATTTATCCTCCCAAAATGGCATTAAAGGGTTAAAATTATTTGCGAATTACATGTAAATTTAAAGATGGTCAAAAGATTTAGTATAGGATTTTAGGAAAATTTTTTGCCCAAGGGTAAAACATCATAATTTTCTAAAGGGGTGCACAAGGGTTAAACCTTTCTTTTATCGTGGTTTTCAGCTCATCTACAGATTCTGGATGTGAAGATAATGTCATCTTCCTTACAATGTCAGCAGAAATATGGACATGAATTAGATTATTTTGAGTTGCCATTTCCTATCATTAAAGAGAAAGAGAAGAGAATGGATTAATGAGCAACACTAGCACACAAGCACATTATCAGTTTTGAATGAAAAACATACATTGATTGGTTTGTATTATGTATCATTAACTTCAAATGCGTAGCATTTACAAAAAAAACCAAAACAAAAAAACAATCACTTAGTTCACTTCTTTCAGGCTTGTGAGAACTGGGCATTGTCATTAATGGAATATTGGATGTGAGATTACACTTGTGTTTTTTCCCCACAGTGCTCCATGAGATTCTATAGGGCCACACTTCCAAAAACATTTGAATCCTTTAAATCTCTGGTCAAAATAAATCTTTTTTGTGTCAACACTAGATGCCCATCAATATTGTACGCTGTGAGACTTACTGTGTCGTTTCGCTCTGACAGCTGATACACAGAGAAGTTGTCTGAGCATGTCAGCTCAAATGATCTCAAATGCTCACTGTACTAGCAGTCATAGCCTCTACAATGGAAGGAAACAGAGTTATTCACAAGCAGTATGTGCTCAACCCTGCTAAATTTTGGAAGTCCTCCAGTCTGACCTGCAGAGACAAAGATTCCCCTTGCAAACTCTGAGCCACTTATGGAGACCTTTGGTGCACTGTATATGTTATGGCTCCAGTCTCTGTCTCTATGAAGTCTTTGCCACTTGAGGTAGCGTGGCAACTTGGACAGAGGCAATGCTAGAAGCTTGTATGTCGGGTCTGAAAAATGCTGGTGCACTGATGCCTGGTAGCGAGTTTTCACCCTTTTGAAAAAGTGATGTTTTCCTTCAAACCTTATGGTCCATAGTTGAACAACAGGCCCTGGATGGACTCCTCTGTGAGAGATGGAAACAACACCAGTTGCACAATGTCTTTGAGGTCCATCAATATGGCCCAGGCTTCATCTTCTTCTGGGACTTTACCTCCTACCATAATAATAATAAGGGAATAACCTCAACAAAGTGCAGTTTTCATGCCCATTCCTGCCAATGCTTAGTTTGGCTGCAAATTTTTTGGGGATCACTTGTGGTTTATCAAGCCTATCAGCATGCTGATATGGAAAATTCAACACTATACCTTCAAAGAGATCGTGAAGTATGTCAGAGAGGAAACCAGTAATGAGATCAAAATGCTGCAATGCCTTGCTAAGAGCACACTCACATTTAATACCAAAGTGAGTTGCATTTTCTCCCTGCACAGCATTCTGCACATGATTATCATGGCAGGCCTTTGTTCTCACATTTAACTCTGCTTCAGAAAAAAAACTCTGCACAAAGCCTGCAAGGCCATGGGCAGGTGAACACTGGGCAGTCAAATTATCAGCTACCACACACAATACAGTGCCTCTGATACACTGACCTAGAGTTTCTATGAAAAGACCATCCTGCTCAGGAGTGTGCAAGTCTCTTAACAAAGGTGAAAGTACACTTTGATAATCACATTTCAGCAGATCAGGTACTTTTCATAGCAGAACTAGCTAAATGATATGCAGACTGGACTTATATTTACTAGGTACATTGGCAAGCAACCAGTATACTGCACAAAGCTTGTGGATCTTTCTAGTGCCTAGTGTCTAAAGGATTAGCTAGTTCAGTGTCATCCACATACAAAATCAGAGAAAGTTTCAGTTCTCCACCCTCTGACAATGGCAAATTTTTTTTGAAATATGTTCCATCCTCATGAGTCATGTACTTTCCAGGTGGCAATGGTTTGTTTTCTTGAATCTTGTCAAGAATGTCAGTATTGTTAAACATCATTTATCTGTAGTATTGACACATACACTGCTGTGTGTCCACTGGAATCTATAGTGTACTGCACTGGCATTACCAGAGGGTAATTAGTCCTTACAAGTGATTTCCTGTGCTTAGTAGTGGGCAGCTCTGCACCATCTGATATGGCACTGACAAAAACATTACTTTTCATGAAAGCTTCCACTAATTCATGAAGAAGGGAGTCACTAATTGCCTGATCACATTCCTGAAAATCCCTGATGACAGCGTCTCTCACTAGAGGTTTAGACAATGAGAATATCTGTGCCAAGTTTTCAATGTCCTGTATAATCATCTCTGATACATGAAGAACACTGTGCATTTTCAAAAACAAAGAAGCCAAGTTGTTTCTCAACTGAGCTTGCAATGCACCTGTGTCATCACCAGACTCTGGAGGATTACACTTAGAATTCAGGGGAATTCTGAAAGGGATCATCCTCATCAGATTCAACTTCACTCTGCATTGACTGGCTATCAGTTTCTGTGTGGGCAACCTCATTCTTAAAATCTGAGACATCACAATTTGGATGAGTCCACCAAATGAGGAATACACATTAGTATGGTAGTGACACTTTTTGAATGGACAATCCACCATCTTGTGTGTTTTAAAATGTGATCTTAAATGACTGTGAAGACTTTTATCATTGAATGGCTGCTTGAATCTTTTGAATTTTCAAAGCATTTATTGACTGAAATGTGCAGATACAGCCACCATAGAGACAAGGCAATGGGCTTACTGAGGACAAATTGCTATGATCCAAACAATGGTGTTCAAGCAACTGTGTCTGTTGATCACAGGCAGCAGCGCAAAACTTGCACCTCCAAGCCATTGGAAAGCTGAAACTAGGATACATTGAGATAGGTTTTAGACATATTTAGTCCCATTTTAGTAACCTAGCAAGAAATGTCTAAAATATCAACATACCAGTTTGTGGACTCCATGTAGCAGCCAACTGCTTCATTTTCAGGCTAAAAGAGAGAAGATTTAACCTATACAGGTTGCAAAATTTTCACAAAAGTACTATATCTGGGGGGCATACAAGGGAACATTTAAAAAAAAAAATGTGTTTAGTTGTTAGTATTTTCAGTAACTTTAATATTTTTAACCTAACACTGCATTCCTAATGTATTTAAACTCCCTGGCAGAATAAGGCCCTTACCTACCCAATAAAGTACAAATAATTTCCAAACAATTTTAAATTACTAAACAAAAATTCAAACACAGGTCAATTACCAGGTGCAGCTCTGCAACTGCAACTGTTATTTCCCACACTGCTTCATTTCAAAGCCTGAGTTTGTAGATACCTTACAAAATGTTAAATACATGATAAGTTCTAACATTTTTACCATAAAAGTAACGTGAAACTTCTCACTTAATGTTACGCCTCTAAGTTATCCACATGCCCAGACATGCACAAAGTTCTGTAGCAGGCCACTGTTTTGTTAACTTTTAAAACACTAACTTTCCACCTTGAATTATAATGTTATAACCAATAAATAGTGTTATACTGGCTTCTACTTTTTAATCACTTTTGCAGGCAAAGTTAGGGTTATGTCAGTGAGAGAGAGAGGCAATAATTAAACTTAATAATTAAATAATAATTAAATGTTAGCTCAGTACACGTTAAATTCAAATGGATAAAATAATTGCTTTTATGCAAAAAATACAACAAATCGTTAGTTAAACATGGAGGCAAAACAACAAATAACATCAACTCACCAGAGAAGAGTGCTCAATGAGAACATTAATATTGGCAGTCAGTGCAGTGAGCACTGTGGAAAAAGTTAGATGAGCACGTTGAGAAAACTGCTGCATGCCACAACACAATTCACTTCAAAAGTCTTCCCTGCCAGTCCAAAGGCAAATTTCCAACAAGAAACATCACTTTTCTTAAAAACATATCCAAATTGTTTACAAGCTGCACAATGTTCAACTTTGTCTGCAATTTTGCTATTCAAATGAATGCTTCAGCTATTGGTTTTAACTTTCAGCTTCTGCATCTACCCTTTCTCTTTTTAGCCATTTTAAGCATTGTTTTAGCAACGTACTTAAGCTTAAGCTTAAGCTTCCACCACCAGTTTTACAATTTAACTTCCAACTTCCAACTGATTCTGCATTTAGCAGTTTTTCCTTTCTGCTTCCACCCATGTTTGGGTTGTATGTACTCCTGCATATTCCTAAAACGTCCTAGGTGAAACAGAGTAAACAAACCAAACAGTAAAATTATTCTGTGTGCACTCACTTTTGTTTTTGCTTTCAAATAAAGTGGTTTAAATAGTCTGTAAACTGTTGGCTTGTCAATTATCATCACCATGTACACAATAATGATACAACAGTTACAATTAACATGAATTATTCTTTAAAAGAAGATAGAAAACTGACACTACATTTATGCAATTGACAAGTAGTACTGTTATTGTTCCTTTTCTTCATGCTCATCATTTGTGTCCTTACAGCATAATAGCTCCATGTCAATCAGCCTGTCCAACATTAGTTATTTAATTATCATCCTTGGTCTGACATCACTGGTCTGGCCAGCTGTGTTTTTCTGAGTGGAGAATGACACTGATGGACACTTTTGAGCTCATCCTGAACTAGACTCTAAGCCAATCAGGCGGTAGCAGAGGTCTGCTCCTGCAGTTAGCTATCACCAGAACACACTCAACACCAAATGAAGATGGAACATATTAACAGATTAATCAGAAAAAGAGGGGCATCCAGAGGAGCTCCATGGAACATATGTGTATGTGGAGCACTCAGTGATGCAGCCTGCCTGCACTCATGGGATACAGAAGACACAGAGAAAGCCTCACCTGTTAAATGTGAGGGCCACTTAGCCTGTCTGTGTTTTCCCAAAAATAAAGAATAAAATGAAGAAAAGCATGTATCAGTGGCAGGCTGCCTGGGTTCTGGCAAAAGATCCTCCTGCTTATGGTCAGTCTGAAAGCAGGAACATAAATATCAACTTTCCCCTCTTGAGGAGGCCTCAAGCTGTCTAAACAATGATAGAGGGGGGACAGCAACAAGCAACATGAGGCAGCCATGGGAAAGCAGAATGTACATCTCAGGGAGCGGAGGGAAAAAATAGCCTTATTTTTCTTATTCTGATAAATATGAACTTAGATCCCACATGTATTTGTAGTCACCAGGTGCAGAGCTTCTATGATTTTCTCCTTTGTGACATTACGGACTATCATAGTCCACATTAAAATTTAGACATAATGACCTCTAGTAGTGCTGTGGAGCTGTTCCTCTATGAGTGGGTCCCGATTTTGCTCATTCTGTGTATACACACATGAATGGTAAATGGAAATGGAAAAGGACTCCACCTATATAGCACTTTTCTAGTCATACTGACCACTGAATCACATTCACACACAAAATCATACAGTGCTTTAACATACACACCCATTCACTCACCACTGATACATCAGGGAAAATCTGGAAAATCAGTACCTTGGTCAGGGATACTTAGGCATGCAGACTGGGTGAGCCAGGGATCGTACCACTGACCTTCTGGTTAGTGGGCAATGTGTTCCATTTCCTAAGCCACAGCTACCCCAACACACACACACACACACACACACACACACAGAGAGAGAGAGAGAGAGAGAGAGGTCTTGCCATACACACACCTAGGTGAAGATAACATGCCAAGATATGGTAAACATGGTAAACAAGACTGGATTTCAAATACTTTAAAAATAAGCTTTGCAATTTTTTTAACAAGAAAACTCTGAGAACACAGTTTTTGGGCATTTTAAGGTGAAGTAAACAATTCTGGAGAATGACTTGATATTTGAACTCAACATCAAAACAAAAACACCCCTCTGTCACTGCTCCTTCAGAAGCCCCGCTCCTCAACATGCATTGCCAAAACATCCAGAGAGTCTTATGTGGCATTGAGGACGCTCTGGATTCTTTCTCACAGCTGAAGCACAAACCTCATAATATAAAATCCAATCAATCAAAAGACATGTAGACAAACACATCAGAAAAACAAAGAAGTAAAAACTACCAAGAGTTAGTTGTTTAGATTGTTTTTACTTAAGTACTTTTCGGTCGTTAGTTTAGTGAATTAGTGCCATTCTTGGTGCCTTTAGTTATCTTTAAACATGGCCTGCAGCCACATCTTTTCTGCATGGTCTATTACAATCCTTTTTGTTTAAGCCTTTGAAAGCATTGTCTGTAAGTAATGGTTTAATACAAAACAGTTCTCGTAGTGTATTTTTGTAAGACCTTGTATGTTGTTGTTGTTAATAGCTGTTGTTGTTAATAGCTTAGCCACATGTCTTAGCCACACCTGTTTTATTGTCCTTGAGTCATAAGAGCTGTAGTCTGTTCAAGTATTAACAATACAATACATAATTGTTATGTATTATTTTCATTAGTTGCTATCGAAATCAGAGTCATGGAAGTTTTCAAGTTTGTAAATGGGCTCTAGCTCTGTATTTCTCTGTTCTAGTATTAGTGTATCCAGTACCTGCTGTACCCTTTACTAATGCATTATAGCTATGAGGAGTCTACACAGTAGCTCATGATTTGATTACATATCTTGGTCACTGTATTTTGTTTATGTTTTCTAGTTTCACTCCTATCCAGACTTTATATGAAGGTTGTACCCAATAAAGCGAAGAAATTTGGATGCAATATCCTGACTCCCGTATTCATTTGAATTGAGTTAGGCTCACTGCTGAATTGTGTACCTCTGCACACACACTCAAGGAGAGCAGTACAAGTACACTGACAGAAGAGGGGACTGGTAGCTACGCTAACAAGGCAGGTAACGTTACCTGGCTCAGCATTTCAAATTATGTATCCAACCAAGTAAATGCACTATGTTAGCAAAGTGTTTTTAGGTTGCAGTGGCCACTGGATGTAAATTGTGAGATCCAGATATTATTTGTTATTGATGTAATTCATATGGCGTACTGAGCTGAAAAATCTGTTATTAAAACAATGACAAGCGGTGGAATTCTGCCACCATCACTGGTTGCAGGTTTCAGGTATCGATGCTCATACAAACTACAAGGGAATCTCTTTAAACTTGAAAATACACTGGTTTCCTAGTATAATTGCATTGTAGATTTTCAGAGGGTTTGTATCTCTGTTTCCCTTTTTACCTCTGCCAGACTTTGTCTGAACATCAGAGGCTGCAGTGAGATGAAAGGTTACCACAGGTACAGTAAAAGTCACCATTGTTTCCTCTGCAGTGTCAGTACCCTGATAGCTAACATGCAATCTGACTTTAAATTTGTCATATAAACCTACTTAGGATGTTCACAGACAGCTAGTAGTGAGAGCTGATATAGTTTCCAACGCATGACTTTTGGCACAGAGGGGAGCTGAGATCTTTTTTCCCTTCAGAATCCATGTCTTGTCACTTGTTGAAACTTGTTATTTTAAAGCAACACAGCAGACAGCTCACTGATCCAATCCTTGGTTAATGCTGCCAGCACAAATGACTAAGCCCTACATTCATCATTATACTAATCTCCTAGTTTCCACAGTTTATAAGGCAGTGCCATTGCAGTGACCTTAGTGTGAACCTCAATACTAACAAATGAAAAGATATATTTTTCAGTGCAGAGCAAAGTTTGCATCTACATTTAAACATCCGGGCAGAAACAATTTCTTCCTTCAACCGTGATTAGGAACTTTACAACAGAAGCTGTTGAAGTATGTAGTTGTGGTGCAAACTCCATAGTCATCTACATTTACAATGTGGACGTGTCTTATCTCAGTAATTCCTCATGAAACTCATAAAGATATGTGGTCGATGAATGTGAGCAGAATAGTTTCCTAACTGAAGCAATGCAAATGTGGAAACAGACCATTGACTGGATGTAGGGATAATGTGGCGAGGTCCTGCAGAGGTAGTTTAAGCACACCCAGAATTCAGGGAGGAAAACAAAGCTCAGACATCCTGTCTGCTCTTGATTCTCAGGTGGAGAAATTAGAGCGGAGACAAGACGTCTAACTTCGGCTGTCATACAGTGGCTTCAGAAAGTATTAGACCCTATCACCTTTTGCATGCTTTATTGTGATGAAGATTTGTACTCATTTAAAAAAAGTCACAAAAGTACTCAGGCACTCTATCTGGAGCTATGGTCTGTTTCTTTCGTTGCTTGTCGCAGTTTTGTCACTTAGGGTTAAGGGTTAAGCTCCTCTCAGGGTCTGTCTGTGCATGGGGCTGGCCTCACAAAAGATACAAATATGCACCTGATGGACGCAGTAAGTGATATTTATCTCATTTGTGCTGTGTCCACTGGTCATGCAATTTCAGAACTATGTTGTATGACACAGGTTGACAAAGGACCATTTCACATTAGATCAGAGACATTCATTCCAGTTAAAACCAGCCAAGAGTGTACTTGTCAAGTCCGAGGACAAAAAAACAAAGGAATAAGCTGCTCTTTGGCTCTATCTGTGCAGGTGGCTGACTTCATGCATGATACAAATATCCAACTGAGGGGTACATTATGTGATTTTTAACTAATTTGTTCTGTGGTTAATGGTCATGCAATTGCAAAACCATGCTGTACAACCTGCAATGACTGGATGGCTGCCAGTCCATCAATAAGCATGAGGTGTGAGGGCCCATTCAACGCTGCTTGCAGCTTTAATTCTTTTTCTTCCTCTGCCAAATGAATCATATTTTTGAGGGGCTAAGCATGCTTGAAAACTCATGAAACTTTCTAAATGCCTCAGGCATGGTGAAAATGTAGATGTTTTATGGGTTTTGTGCATGGGTGTGGCAAAATGGATTAATAGCACTCCCTACAAATTTTGAAACACCCCTTGCCATTGCAGTTAGTTTGCCCTAGGTGGATGAAATTTGGCACATGTATGTAGCATGCCCAGATGTACAAAAAAGTCTCTTGGAGCCCTGCCCTAAACTTAAGAAGTTGTCTATTTTGACAGGAAATTGCAAAATGTATGTATTTTTTGCCACTTTCAGGGGTCATACTTGAATAAACTTGTCTGGCCTGAACACGTCTTACATACAAGTTTTCGTTCATAGTGCCATGTACTGGCAGCAGGGAAAACATCACCCGATCTGCCTCAAACTTGTGTATGACATGTATGATGAGATGCCCAGCCTCACGTAGATGCGTTCAAACTGTGAAATGGAAGAACTCTGGAATCAACAGGACTCTTCCTAGAGTTGGCCATCCTGAGTCAGGGAAGTGACCAAGAACCCAGTGCTCACTTTAACAGAGCTTCAAAAGTCTGAAGGTGGGAGAACCTGCCAGGTCTGGCCAGACCATCTTAGCAGCACTCCATCAATCGGGGCTTGAGGGTAGAGTGGAAAAATGGAAGTCACATTGAGTAAAAGACCTATGACAACCCACTTGGATTTTGCCATTGTCATTTAAATGACTCTGAGAACATGAGAGGAAAGAGATGCCCTGGTCTGATGAGACAAAAATTGAACTCCAAACACTATATTTAAAAAATACAAGGCACTACTCCTTACCTGGCAAGTAGCATCCCTATAGTGAAACATGTTGGCGGCAGCTACGGTGGTGCTTCTCAGAGGCAGGTCACAATTGAGGGAACAATGAATGCAGCCAAATACTGAGCGGTCCTCGAAGAAAACCTGATCTAGCATGCATGCAACCTGAGAGGGTTGAGAGTTCACCTTTCAGTAAGACTGACCTGAAGAATGAAGCCTAGACAATGCTGCAGTGGCTTTAGGACAAGTCCCTGAATGTTCTTGACTGGCCCAGCCAAAGCCCAGACCTAAACCATATCTGTGGAGAGATCTGAGGATGGGTCAGTTCACAGACACTTCCCACCCAATCTGATAGCATGACCTGGATGACTGAGAATCTTCACAAAAACATATGAAGATTTGTCAATACAACACTTACATATTTTCATGATATGAAACTAGTATGGCCAGTGTGTTAACAAACATGAACACACTCACTCACACACACTCAGCCAATAGAAAGCAACATATTCGTTTAGAGTTCTCTTTCTGTTATCCTCTCACTTATTTGGTTTTCATGTCAGTGTGGCCACGGGGACATACTACCCATGTCCTGTCAGTGGAGTGGTTCATGCAATGCACACCATGTGTCATTACTGCATTCTTTACACATTTTTACAGTGAAACAAGCAGGGGATGTACTGTCTGATGTACACCTTTTTGGGGACAACTCATAATTTAGTTTGCCCTAAACTGTAACTCCAATAATAGTGTGATACTCTTCTATGTACTCTAGGTAGTTTGCAGCTGGGTATGAGCTAACACAAGTACAAGAATAATTTCTAATCCTTTTCATATGTGGAGTGTAATTCCAGATACATGCCACACATGTGGTAGAAAGGCCTGCAGGAGAAAAAAAGTGTAAATAAGTGGATCTATATGTTTTTTCTAGGGATGCACCGATACTGATACCAGTATCGAGTATCGGGTCCGATACCCTGTTCCTGTACTCGTACTCGTGAAAGTGTTCCAATACCACAGCCCGATACCACTTTGAGGCAGCGTGACGTTCACTTGGGCGGCCAGGTGCTAAGTGAGAGCACGGAGGAGCAATGTCGGCGGTGTGGACACAACTTTGTTGTGTAGCTTTCACCACCAAATATCAGTGGTGAAGGCATTTCGGCCCTCAGCTTCACCACTGATATTTGGACGAGCAACGTTAGCCCAGTGTCCCTCATCAGTTTAACTGCACAGCAGATTGACGAGGATTTTACGCCGCGAAAAGTCGTCCTGCATGCAAAACAATGTGGGGGTTCGCACACCAGCCAAGCCATTGCAGGTATGTTTGATGACATGCTTCAGACATGGGGGGTCCCTAAAAGTTCTGTTCATGTTGTGCTATGTGATAATGCAAAAAACATGATCAAAGCCATGAGTGACGCTGGACTCCCAAGCCTGCCGTGTGTCGCACACACCCTCCAGCTGGCTGTTAATGAGGGGCTTTTAGCACAGAGGAGCATGGCTGATGATGTGGCAGTCGGACGGAAAATAGTTGGACATTTTAAACATTCCGCCTTAGCCCACTCCTGCCTTGAAGATATTCTGTTTGTTAAAAAAAAAAAAAAAGATGTAGTTGAATGCTAAAATGTCAATAACAGTACTTAAACAGTACTTCTATTTGAGTAAAATGTGTGGCAGTGCCATATATAATGGAATGTTCAAATGTCAGTCACAGCAATTTCCTACAGCCAGAGAATGAAACAATATCTGATGAAAATAACAGGTTTTTAAATAAATGTACGAAGTGTAATGGCATTAATAAGTACTCATATCAGTACTCGGTATCGGCAAGTACTCAGATCCAGGTATCGGTATGGTATCGGTTTGAAAAAAGTGGTATCGGAGCATCCCTAGTTTTTTCCTTTGGCTTTTCTGGGATTAAGCTACTTGTCAATCACTGCAGGAAACAAAGGGGGACTGGGACCAGCAGGATGGCTACCTGCTCCACAGATGGATCTCTGTTTGGACTGAGATGGTAAAAACAAGTAGGTGGCATGACTGCAACATTAGAAACCCATATTATCCTTTAAATATAATCCTCTAAAAAATTGTTTTTGTCACGAAAATATCATGAGAACACTGTGTCCGCATTGTGACACCTGCTCTCAGGTAGGATCCGCAATGAAATTACAAGTGGGAAGTGGATGCCACTCAGGAGATGGGTTGAGTTTTTTCAAATATGTCTAAATGCATTACTCACATACCATGTAAGTATGAAAGTGAAGTGATAACGTCCAAGCTCGATTCCACTGTGAAAGATGGACAAAATCCACCAAGCAAAATGCTTTCAAAAGTTGAGCCAAAGCTAATATTGCTGTAAGGTGACAGTGCTAACCACTGTACCAC
Source organism: Lates calcarifer (assembly GCF_001640805.2). Lineage (NCBI taxonomy): Eukaryota > Metazoa > Chordata > Actinopteri > Centropomidae > Lates > Lates calcarifer. The sequence goes on from NC_066844.1 coordinate 11,902,100, forward strand.
CATGCCACCTAAACAAAGATAGTAAAAATGGCAAACATTATATGTAAACTGCACCACTGTGTCTACAGACAACCCTCACAGAGTTGCTTGCCTGAAGGCTTTTAAACCCTTTTTACACAGCCTTATTACCTCATTGCCCCATCTTTAAACACAGCACCTAGCCCTTTTTAAGCAGAGATGGCCCAGTACTGGTGTTAAGAATTCCCTCAAATATTCTGCGTTTGGTTGTTTTCACAGAGACAGATGAAGGTGGCTTAATGCTGCTTCAGTGGGTAATTTTATACAGAATGCCGGCATCTCGGAATCAGGGGCGTTATATATATAACACAGCACCATTGTTGTCGATCAATGTCTGTTCCTCCGTTCTGGATCCCCCTTTTATACAAACATCATTCACTTTGATGACTAGGCTACACCTTTCTTGGCGGGGGTGCAATATGGACCCACCTGTTCCGCCTTTGCACCATTTAAACAGAACAGCGATACGGAATAATGGCGCAATATCCCACCTTGAAAACGCTATACAAATGGACTATAGAGCTGAATGATATTTGTATAAAAGGGTGAGCTGGCTTCTGATTGTATGATGCCAGCATGCTGTATCAAGTCACACGTGGCATTTTCGCGACTTCTCAACACCAAAATTGCGTGATATCTGTGTAAAAGGGGCTCCAGTCTTGCAGGAACAAACTTATATAGCCATGTGTGAGTGTACATGTGTAGGTGTGTGTGTGTGTGTGTGAGTGTACATGTGTAGGTGTGTGTGTGTGTGTGTGAGTGTGTGTGAGAGAGAGAAGACTCTGACTGACTTCAAAACTTTTAATTATGGCAATGAACAGATAAATTTAATAAATTCCCTTTGAGGAATTCAGTATAGGTCATAAGCCCCCCTCCCTCCACATTAGCAGATGGGACATGGGCCAAACTAAAAAATCAAAGTACACAACAAATATATTTTTCTCAAAGATGGTTTCTGTCATGGATGGTAGCTATTATTATGCTGATATATGTTAAAGAGTTAATTTCCGAGTTTCTGAGTTTGGTTTTAATTAGTTTTTTGACATTATAAAACCAGGGTGTGACATCATGACAGATACTTGACAGCTATGATTGAGTCATGACTGGTCAGGCGGGTGTATGGGCATTTTTGTGCAGTGGGGAGAAAGTGGAGACACATCATCCCTCTTTATATACAATCACTGAGAAACAGCAAGACTGAGTCTAATATACCTACTTGATTTGGCTAATCCAGATTGCTGAAGTCTCATATTTGTTGAATGGAACAATGGCTGTTATTAAGATCACATTAGGAAGGCATTTCTTCCCAGCCAATATGGACAAAGGGAAAGATTACAGTGACCAGTATCAATTTAAATGTACATAAGTGTATGTGAGTATTTGCTTAAGAGTGCCTTGGGAAAAATTTGAGCTATTTGCGTGTTCTGTGAATTATCCAGAGTAACAGGGAAAGTGATTCAGTCCCATTTCAAATGTAATTTTTTAACCTTGCAAGTGCCAACAATATTCCATTCACCTCTATTGTATTGGAGTTGAGCCAGAAAACCTCAGAGATTGATATCTCAGGACCTGATCAAATAAAAACAAAACAATGTGTTTGGCTAGATACCACTAGACGTAAGTGAAAAAAAAATCTTTTGCAGTTTGTTGAACCAAGCCTGTGAATCAAAAGATCCACATGGCCACAAGTTCTAAAATCCCATTAGCTGTGCAATAATTTGCGTATGAAATTAAGGCAAAATACCTTTAACAAGGTGCATATTCTAATGGGAAATGCACCTTTACTTACCTTTACCTTTATAATTATATGGCATCTGCTTTACTTGTACAGTTATTTCAATACTTAAAGCTTTTTACAATCAGACAGCAGAAGTTTAACTTAGGACTATACGTTTTTCATCTGACATGCTCCAATCTTGGCCTATTTTAACCAGCAGATAACACATCATTCATTCATCACTTCTGAGCCAAATTATGATTTATTGTAGATGCAGTGTTTAAAGTACCTGATATGAAGTGTTTGATTTATGAGGCATGGCTATTAAATGATGAGACTAATGCTTTAATGTAATTTTATTGAACAAAAAAAAATGTCAATGTCTTTCTCCTTCAATATACTCCCCTTCTGCATTTGGGTCTTCCAACGATCAAAGCAGTGCAGTGGGTCGTCTTCAGACAGTTGTCTCAGAACCTCTGATTCTAACTTCTGACACAGACTCAAAACATGTTCCTTTGGCCACAGATTTCATCTTAGGAAAAATTAAAAAGTCACACGGTGCTAGATCAGGTGATTAGGGAGGGTAATCAAGCACTGCGATTTGTTTTTGGGACAGAAACTGCTTTACAGAGAGTGCAGTGTGAGCTGGCGCACAGATGTTTTGGGTCAGCTTTGACACACACTTTTGTCATGTTCAAATGTGTATGCAAAATTTGCCAAACTGTCTCTTTATCAATGGAGACCATTTCTGCTATCATTCTTATACTGAGTTGTTGATCATTTTGAACAATTTGTTCAATTTGTTGAATGTTTTCAGAAGTTTTTGATGTGCATGGACGTCCAGAACATTCACTGTCTTGGACATCCTCTCTGCCTACACAAAATCTTTTGTGCCACACACATGCACATGACATGCAGTGTTCCCCATACAATGTACAAAAAATATATAGTATAATAGTCTAAAGCGTACAGTCTAGACTTGCTCTATATGAAAAGTGCCTCGAGATAACTTCTGTTGTGATTTGGCACTATATAAATAAAATCGAATTGAATTGAATTGAGCATATATACTCAGCTTTTAATATATAACACTCAGTCAGTGCAGTCTCATTATTTAATAGCCATACCTTGTATGCATCCTTCCATGAAAATCTTCGGTTTTCCAGAGTATGTGTAAATTGTAATCTATGTTCTGACAAAGAACCTCTCCTGCACAAGCCAAGCATGACACCTTCCAGCACTCACATGAGCAGCTTCAGGAACATATCAGAGATGACAGGCAGACACAGCAATAACAGTCAGCTCATGCAAGGAGCAGTGTGACAGTCATAAATCTTGAAATACCACCTCAGTGCAGGTGTTCACAGGTGCACTGCATGCAGAAAGACACAGAGTTTGGCACCAGCAATTCCAAACCCCTTGAACAAGCAGAGGCATTGAACACCTGGGACCTTGGCCATGAAACAGTTGTGTTTATGAAACAGTTCATTGGTGCTTCAGTGATCTGCTTTTGGTGCTTGCTTCTTTGTTTTTGTTTTGTTTTGTTTTTTTGTTGCAGAAGCCTGTGAAGGATGAGTCATTGTGTTCTTTGACCTAAACTGTATTTTCTCTTTATAGTCAGTGTGTGTCACTCTTAGATAGTGCATGCTTTAATTTGATATGCAGTTAAGGAGTGTGTATGATAAAATGCTAAGGACACATAAATTCACCTGAACAGCTAACTGTTCACGCTATTCTCCAAAAAAGTAGTGAAAGTAATTATTTTACTTACTTACTTACTTTACAGACTTTTCATCCACATTGAATTAAAAGCTGAAACAAACAAAACAAACAAAAAATAGTCTAGCCACTAATGGAGAATTAACTTATTCAGCCTTTATTAATTCAGAGTGGTCCAATGAGAATAGTTTCCCACTCCATCTGTGTCTGCTTTCTGTTTATTTCAACTTGACAGAATTACTTGGAAGCCATATCATGAGAGATGATTTCCACAATAGAAATAGCATCCAAATTTTATCTGGGTTTTTCATGGGTACCACTTTGTTAATGGGTAGTCTGGCCTCTCAATGAGACAAGGAGCATTTCTGGGGGGCAGTGTGGTTTTTGTAGCAACGTTTTTGTGGAGTGAATGAAGCAGATGTCAGAGTAATCCATCAGTCACCACTCCACACTCCCAACTGTTTGCTGAAGAACGCAAACTCTGACTTGTGTAACATGACCCTCAGTTACACCTACTTCCGTCTGATCTACCCTCATAATAAAACTTGAAAAATGTTCATTAAACATAAAATGGCCTCTGAGACAAAATTTATTAAACAAAAACCAACAAAAAGCGTGAGAATAACTTAAGATTTAAAACGTTACTACAGCTTTTAGGTCATATGATATCAATAGTTCAAGTACAAGAAGAAACTTAATGACAACTTAGTCAGGATTGATTGGCACTACGCTAGATATTTAAACAATATTAACCGAGAGAATGTGCTTTAACGTCATTTGAGCTGTGATGCGGTCCGCAAGCATCACTGAAGTGCTCAAATGATCTAATTATACAACTATTACCAACAAAGCAAAATGTATAATCAAAATCTGTCCATGTTGAGGAGCAATTTGCTCTCAAAATTGAAAGGTTTTGGCGAGTGTTTTTCCCGTTTCCATGGAAATACATGGGGTCTGACTATTAACTGGAACACTATCAGTCACGCCAGTGGACTCCTATGTGTAATGGAACCGAGTTTACCACTACGGCAAATAATCAGACCCTTAGTAACGACCTAGCAACAGAAATAATTTTCTACTCCCAGATGAGTGAACTCTGAGCTGGCATTAATGCTTTATTAATTAATTGACCGAACTAAATCAATAGCCTACTGCACAAATAAATGAGTGTAATTTTGCGATTATACAACTATTACCAACAAAGTAAAATACATATGGCGGAGTAATATTTTTAGTGATGAGTAACATTCTAAATGTCTTGTTGACCAATCAGATTGCTTGGTCGGAACTACTTGTTGTATAATCTCTAATTGATAACCAAACAAGAGAAAGGTTAATGAACTGCATGGTTTCTGCCACTGTAGTCATGTACTGCATTTTACAGTTCTATCTATAATCCACCTGTCATGATACTGTCCTATCGCAACTGGTCACTAGAGTTCCTATTAATTTATCTCTGATTGTTTTATATTTCATTGTCAGGCAAGGCTGAGTAATAATTCAGTACTGCCTGAAATGTGTAGTAAGTATTGAAAACTTTTCTTGCTCAGCAAACAATTCTTGGTCTTGTTTAGTTTGTTTAGGTCATATTTTAGGACCTAAATAAAACTTTTATTTTATTTAATGTTATTCATCATTTATTTTGTTTTTGTATTGGCAGCCAGGTATCACATTTCAGCATACTGAAAATGTCGGATGATAATGACAATAACAAGACCTACAATGTCCCTGGTTCACATCTGCTCAAGGACCTCTGTTGGATGTAATTCCGCATCTATATGTTTTAATAGTAAAATGCATAAAATGTCAGAACATGTTAATATCGAATGATAACCAGCCTGACAAAGAGCTTGACAAAGAGCAGGCAAGGTTAAACTTAGAGATAGCTGAGTAAAACTGTAACTTCCAACCTCATTTACATTATTTTTCTGTTTGTTTATTTATTTATTTATTTAGTCATTGTTTTTAGGCTCATTACAGATTAAAAGTTAGCTGCTCAACATAAAATGACAGTTGAGTGGCTGAGGCTGGTCATGACAGAAGACAGAAAGAGCAGAATGGTGCTGTTATATACCGCAGAGTTAGAGCTGATAAGATGGAAAGATGACAGAAGGATTGTGGTGAAGGAGAGCATAGGTGTAGAAGAACAGTGCTAACAAATTAACTGTTGTTAAATTGAAATTAAGAAGGTGCATATTCTCATGGCAAATGCTGTGGTAGACATTGGTTTATCTTAGCATATGGATAGAAAAATCACAGATGAAAGAAATCCAGTACAAGAAATCTCACTGACTAATAGAGAAGCTAATGTTCATGGAGCAGCAGCTAGCAGAGATGACATTATTAGCAAGGCAAGGTGAGATGTTTCTGAAATGAGTTGTACATCACAACACTGCACATTTCAGTATGACCTTATTATATTCAGCTGCTGAGGAAACAGACACATCTCAGTCAGTCATTTCTTTTTGCTAAACTCAGTAACTGAACAGTCAGAAATGGTAAGGGAAAAATCTTACACAGAGACAGAAAATAAATAAAACAATATTTATATAAAAATAATCTCTTACGAAATATTAACCAACATTGAGGGAAATTTATGTCTGGAAGCTTGCGTTTGCTCCTGGTGGTGTCAACTTAGTTTGAAGAATTAATACAGCTGCTTGATCAAAGTCCATAACTTTCCAGACAACTAGCAGCATACTGGAGGGGGAAGGGGACAGAAACAAGCAGACATCAATACTATCGCACTGAATCCAAAATCAGTAGTTTAATGTTCTTCTGCTAGGTCTAATGCACATAAGCCACAGGTTGCCAAATGTGTCATTCAAGTTCAGTTCTGACTGTTTCAGGTTTCAGCTCCAGTGTTTAACTTGTTTTGAAAAAAAAAAAAAAAAAAAAAAATATATATATATATATATATATATATATATATATCTTAAGTGCTCTTAAATATCTTTTTACTAAAATGCCATGCATCTATACCAACTTAAAACCTTAACAGATTTAGATATCAAAATGATCAGTAGTTTTCTCAGTGAATAAATTATTAGTCTAGAAAAAGAAAAACTATCACTGTTTGAGGTGAGTCATGCCAGTGGACCAGTGTGGCCTACAGAGAAGTCAAGCCTGGGGCATGAAATAGCATTAGAAAAAAGAAAATGAAATTTATCAGCCCATAGGTTGAGTCCAGTGTGGTGGCAGATGTGCACTGGCATCAGTGTAATCAGCACAAGTTGGAGGAAAGGAGTGGTGCAGGGATGATGAATTTTTGTGGATCAACCTGGAACCCAGCATCACCTGATTCCCTCAACAAGAAGCTAGTGGGATTTTTCGTTGCTTTTTCAATTATTGTAGATCGTAAGCTCTGTGACCCACAAAAGTTAGTGATAATTTACACATTTTGTTCAGCAAGATGATCTTCACAAATGAACACCACTGTAATGATTTTTGAAGCCCTAATACAACCTCCAGAAGTAAAAAGCTAATGTTAGGCTATAAACTACTACACCACAATTGCATGAAGTCAACATCACCACCACTACGCTTCCAACTTGTAATTTAATGTAGTGAGCTTATCTCTTCTACAAAAAAAGCCTTTCTTCTCAGATAGTTTCTAAGAAGATGAGTATTAACAGAACGAGGCTGTGAAGGCAGACTGGTGAGTGGTGAGTTTTCGTATGCGGTTATAAGATATCAACAACCTCTGTAGTCTCATTTAGCCACTTGGTAGCAACTGTATCTTTCAAGACATATGAAAGCTTAAAAAATCACAAGTAGGGTATTTTTTGACATATTTTATATTTTAGAACAAAATGTGAAAATATCTTGAGGTTTTTATTAAGCTCAGACCTTATTTCAGGCATTTAAGCAAAAACCCATTCAAAAAACTCATCGACTTTGAGGCGAGTGAACCAGCAGTGCCAAAATGCAAACTTACTTCTGGGTTTTAGGACTCATTCCTGCACCACTCTATGGTTGTCATGATTGCTGTAATGCCAAGACAGCAAGGCATTGCTTCACACATGTGTATCAACCATAAAGAACTGTTATTCTGAAATACATTACAACACACACATGCACACACAGTCCGGTCTAGCTGTCTGAATACATATCCAATAAATATCTCTATTTACAGGTGTACAACTCTGTCCTCTCACTGCAGGTGTTGCATTTAACATAGCAGCACCACAGGAACTTGCAGTTGCACTGCCAAACACGTGAGTACTGGTGTGTGTTATATCCCCGACCACAGCACATCAGGTCACAGCTGTTGGGCTGCTGAGCTGTTTTGTTGCACAGGCGACCCTGCGTTCCCGTGCTGCCAGTCAGAGGGTCAGCTTCACAATAGTTGGGTGACTTCTCGATGTAGACCAGCTCTGTGTCCAAGGGCTTACGGTAGGAATGGGGTTTCTTGATTTTTAGGAAGGTGGGGCGCTTGTTGCGACTGGCTCGCACTGGTTCCACATGAATGGCCTGGTTGTACTTGTCCTTGAGTATGTATCCCAGCTGACGGAACTTGGGGAGCGTCGTCCAGCAAGTTTTGGTGGTGCAAGATCCCGACACACCGTGACACTTACACTCCAGATGCATGCCCTTCTCCAGGACCTACAACATGGAGGAAAAATTCAATTTTTCAAATTGAAAGTTGTAAACTTGAAACTCCTTAAACCAACTAAAAGTACAGTTGGATTTACAGTTGGATTTTTTTAGATTAAACTATATTTACCACACCTTCATAAGAGCACCATCTAATAATTGAAGTGAGTCCAAAATCCTTTACAAAAGAAGTGTTCAGTAAGTCTAACATTATACACAATTTCTCACAAATTCACAGATTGTTTGTTGCTGTCTTTCCATAATAAGCAGGTAAGAAACATATGACTTCAGAGAATTCTCTGTGATATTGCTTGAATAGTTCAACAGGTTGAGACAAAAGTTTTCGTGCATTCCAAATGAATGTAAGCATTCCAGAGATCTCAGAGTTGCTACAGTATGTCACTCTATGGCTAGTAGCAATATATGTTCCATTCTTGTACGAGACAGGATGAGCTTCAAAATGCACTCATAGAGGAACCATACTCAGAACTTTGTGCATGTGGTGTAATTTGGTATAATTCATAAAGTAAATGGGTTACTTGAGTCACCCAAGTATAATTAAACAAAAGAAGCTTAAAGGGACTTTGGTGATTTCATACATCAGTTTATTAGTCATAGTGAGTATTGTTCAGTCTGTGAAAACAGTTACAATATAGTGTCTCCCTGTAAGAAGCTTTGTCAACTTAGAATAACTCCTATGCTCTCATAGTGATCTCATCAGGGTTATCTCGTCATGAAGAACAATGCTGAGCTATGAGACAATTTTGGTGAAGCGGCCACATGGGGTATTGCAACTTTGCATTTATCATGTGATGCACACTGGCCCAAAAAAACAGTTTTACCATACATCATTACTGGAAAATTAGTGTCTGTCAAATGGTCAAAACAATTTTGCTGGACAATCACAACCTGGTTTTGTGAAAAGCACATCCTGAGAAGTGCTTCAACCAAATGAAATGTAATTCTTCAGACTGAAATAAATTGTGATTTCAAAATGAAAAGAAAAGTGTGAAAATACAAATGAGCAGATAATTATGTGGCAGAATACTTCTAAGTTTTCATGTCTGCACCTTATACTCAAAGGTTTGAAGATCTTTCGTCCTCTGCTTCTGAAGAGCAATCTGGCTTTTGCTTAACAGTATTATAATACTACTACTATAAAATACTACAGTATTTTGACTAAGTGGTTTACAACTATGGAAATAGCAGCAGTTTGACCAGAAGACTTCCATGTATATGGTTAGAAAATGAATCTATTTAAAGTGAGGAATTCAGACAAAAGCTGGGTTTATTTAGGGGTTATTAAGGTGACTGAAAAGAGAGTTTGGTCTGTCACTATGCTAAGACATTTATAGCGAGTAGACTGGTGGCAGTGAAAGGCCTTTTCAGGGTTAAAATGGAACCTTTTGGTGTGTTTGGCAGAGCAACTGGGGTATTCTCTGTGTGCCTCAGGCTGAATGACATCAGCTTACCCTCCTTCCTCCTCACCCTCGCTGGCATTAAAGAAGCCTCACCCTGCTTTTTAATTATTCCACTCTGATATGGCCTCAGACTTTCTGGAGTCTCATAGGGTAATTGTCAAAAGCCTTGGATGCACACAGCTTAGTGTGGTCATGCTCCTAAGATCTGACAAACATATAATTCATGGAGTTCAGTGAAGTGAGATGCCAACGAAGCTGCCATTGTTTGTCTAACACAGCCCCTGTAAGCCTCATGTGGCACCTTTTACACTATTGTTTATTCTTCTCAAGAAATATGAAGGTTGACACTCAAAACACACTCTGACATCATCTCCAATTAAACATGAAAGCCTTACTACAATAATTACAGAGGTATCAGTTTACTAAGTGTGTATTAAGAGATTCACACACTGTATCACATTCTGACTGATGCCAGACCTCAAATATGAAGTATTCTTCCACCAAAACGTAGTCCACAGATGAAACAACTCCTCTTTCACCCTGAATGGGACCACAACCTGTCACTCTAAATACACATTTTCATGTGTATTTCTCTAATAGAAAATAGTGGACACTGAAGAATTTTGAGAGAAATTACACTTTTGGGGTCCCAAACACAACAGAGTGGCATTGTATGTACTGCTTATCTGTTTTTATTACATGAAAATCACAACTGCACCATGAGCACATACAGTAAAACCACAATGGTCAACTAAGGTGCTCTCATGATAATAAAAAAAGATGGAGAGCAATTTGGAACATCATGAAAATGCACAATGCAGTTTCCCAGATCCTTTCCAGATTTTGCATAATCATCTCTCTTTCTCTGAGCTTGTGAGATGGTGGATAATTAGCCTTCAGTGATACCTCTGAGTAGACTCCATTTCCTGTTCCAGACACATCTGCTCCAGCATCTGGCTCTCCCTCCATGTGTGTTCATGACCCCAAAAGGACCAAGAAATCATGCCCTTCTCAGGCTACTCCAAGCAACTCCACTGCAAACAATACCCTGGCTGACACCTGCAGTGTCTGGCTAACCCCCTACACACCTTCAGTCCATGGAAAATGCTTCAGCCTCTGCCTCATCATCTCAGTGACCCTCACTGCCACACAGGCCTCCCTGTTGCAGTCAGCCTCTGTTCAACCACTCAACACTCTCTGGCCTCTGCCATCCCAGATCCTCCATTAGGTAAACCATGCATCCCTCAAGCCACAAATATCCCTGTCCATCAAAAATCTTCCAAAGGAAAGACTGTGGTCTTTAAGTGTACAGATCTCGTGTTTGTAGATCACACTCACAGGTCTTTCTCAGAGATTTTGGGTCAGAGTCCTCACATCTCCAACTATTACTTATGACGCAAAAAATCTCAAGTCTACATTAAATAAAAGATCCAGAAATTGTTTCTCAGTTATTAAAGAAAGGGCTCAATAAAGGTTACACCCCACTTTGGACGCTTCTCTAGAAAATGGCCTCATTTGACTTGAGCCATTTTCTCTTCATTATGCTGCTATCAACAATGCAGCTAAACTAATAAAACTGGCTTTGCAGGGTGCATAGCTCTCCAAAGCAGACATAACTCACACCTTTGAAATTGCTCCAGTCCACCCCTTCCAGTAGATTGCAAATTCTATTCTGTGGTGTACCTGACTGCTGCCGGCTTAGCTCATGCAGATTTAACTTAGTTTCTGAAGCACTTCGCTGGATTCTGCTAAACAAAGTCAGGGTTCCTTCTGTTCTCCATCTGCTGGTCGATTACCCCCTGATAGATTCCAAACATGATAGCTCAAGTGAATCTCTACCCAAACTGAAACAATATTTCTGTTATCACTGCATCTCCCTGTCTGATAAGAAAGTAACTGGATACACATCTGGAGTTGCTAAGCATTACACTTGACTACACCTAACTGAAAGCAGTTTGTATCTATGATACAATGACATCCTTTGACTCTACTTGAAACATCATAAAACAACAGTTGCTCTCCTTTCTTGGACCTCTTATCATTCCCAGGGAGGCACTCCTTCTCCTGGCCTGCACTTTTGGTCTCATCGGCTTGATCACTGGAATGGCATAACTATATTCTATGAACTGATGCATTCCACAGACTCAAACAATTTCTTCAAACCACCGGTTTGCAAGACACTGGCCTCCCTCTTTTTCCCAATTTGATCTGCACTGTGCAAAATATTGGCATTGGAGCCTCTGCCCAGATACCAAAGTATCAAGTTCCCCTTCTCAAAGCTCTGTTCTAAATCAGACCCCTTGCTTAAGTACATCAGAATCAGCTAGGATACACGGTATATGAGAAAGTGCTTAGCATCTTCCACTCTAAATGCATATGATTGTGCATGAAGCGCTTTTGCTATGTTTTTGTGCTTCTACTGCTATGCCTTTAAAACATGTTTCTATAAATACTGTTTGTGCCTTCATTTGTTACTGCATGGATGTTCATTATTTCAAACCTCAGCACATTTCTGTGTTACAACATAATGTGCTGTGATCCTTCTTTTCTAACCCCACCATTAAAATACTTCTAAAAGTTATTTCAAAAGTTTCTTCTTCTGTCCCCGACATTAGACACCCAATCATTCTTTCCATTTTACATAATGATGACAGTACTCACAGAGGTGTTTTTTTCTCCTTACATTGACTCTTTGCTTGAGTCAGTATTTTAGTGGTTTATCTGCATTCCTTATAGTCCAGCTGTAGCTCGCACTTATTCTTCTTTTTGTTGCCTCTGATCCATGATCAAATACCAGCAATTTAAACCTATCAACAGTTACCTTTTCACTATTTCCTAGTGCTTCTATTGCACCTTGATTTTGTTGGCACCCTAACTTGACACACTAATTTATTGCTGACCAAGTTGGCATACTCTGTTGCTGGTCATTGCTGACCTTCATCATTGAATTCTGGTCTTATCCCTTACTAATTTTCATATTATGTATGGGGGTGTTCTTGTGCAGCTCATGGAATGAGTACCCTTTTAGGCTCCTTACAAACTGTATTTCTTTTTGCGCACACTAAATTAAATATGCTAATTTAATCATCCTTGAAGTATCACTCTCTGTTCACCTCTCTTGAGTGAGCTCAGCAAAAGTTCCATCAGTAAAACTATTTTCATATTCTCTCTATTTACTGTCTCTCTCGCTCTCCATCTCTCTCCTCTCTTTCCCGTTTTCGACTTGGTCAAATGAATGAGTTGTCTTTCAGTTAAACCAATCAGATTTTCCCACAAATTGTTCCTTTCTCTGCAGCTTCCGCCTTCACCTCATTCACCTTCAGTTTTCATCAGAACCAGCATCCACTGACATTATCAGAAGTCCTGCTGCACATCATATCCATCCAGATCTCTAGCCATTGCCCTTCACCCCTTTACAACTACCACCATTGTCCAGACTTCAATGGGAGATTTTGCTAAGCAGCTTATGGAATGACTACCCCTCTTAATTATGATGTCACAAAGTAGTTAAATGGCTAAGAACTCCTCACATCTTCCTTATCTTTTCTACTGTACAAACTAAATCACATAAATTATATTAATTACTTTTTGTCTCTTTCTGTTAGTCTCTAAATGCAGCAGCTACAAGATTTAGCAGACCTGTGTAGATTGCAGTAGTCTAAGAAGTTTAACCCAGAATTTGACTGATCTATCATGCGCCTGTTGTGGCTTTTCCAATAGACTGCTTTCTTGTGGGGCCACATTATGTCTGATCCTGCAATTTCTATTGATCTACAATTTGGTTCCTGACGTCTGGCTAATCCATCCATCAGTTATCTATACTGCTTATTTGTAAGGGTTGCAAGGGGGATATTACCTATCCCAGTTGAAATAGGGCACACTCTGGACAGATCACCAGTCCATCGCAGGGCAAATCAGGCTAATGTACTGGTGCATCATGTCAGATACTGTTAGCTCTTGACTCTAAATTATTTACATTCTCTAAATACGTGTAGGATCTTGCATTAACCTCACTTTGTCCTCAGTAGCTTCTGATGTCACTATACTTGTCAATTTCCCTGGTTATGACCTCTATCAGAATCATCAGCTAATCACAAAATACCATATAAATCCTTCATTTTTACACCTTCCTTATGAAAAATTATAAATGCCCCAGAGTTGAAGACAGCAACCAGAATTTAACAGGAATTACATAATCTAAAGTAGGGCTGCATCAAAGAAAAATCAACGGTATTTCAAGAAAGATAGTCAGATTTACCTGAATAATGATAAATGCAACAACAGCCATGTTTTATACACTGGTGTATTTCTTTTGTCATGTTGGTTCATCTTTGTTATGGTTGATCTGTTAAATGTTCAACCTACAAAATAACCTCTTTTTTGTTTTATTTACCTCTTTTTCTGTAATCATGGCACATTTCTTACAAAAAATTACTTTCAAAATGACAAAAAATCATAAAAGTCACCAGTTCAACATCAGCCTTTGATTTCTGGATAGAATTCATTATTGCCTGACTTGGTGGTTGAGTGAATAGCACTAAACCTGAGTCATATGTGAATGTGCATCTGAATGCTATAGCCTAACTACAGTACATGTGTCAACACTGTGGAAGATAGCCACCATATTCAGGGTTTACCTTGCTTCTTTGTTAAAGCATGCTGGGATTTCCCTTGCAGCCCTTAACAGGCAAGTAAAGCAGCAGATAGAGAAAAGATATATATGTATGGATGGCTATTACCTGACTTACCTTGATTTTATCCTGCTCTTTCAAACAGAGTATATTACAGTGTTTATAATATTCTTATAATTAGATAATATATTTTTACCTCTGAATAACCAGACTTCCTGTGTTTACTAGTTAGTGCATAATGTATTTTAGGACTGTTTATAGCCTTCCATACAGCAATGTGTTTTTGTGATAAGGCATAGCAAATTGGTGGCTAAATCATAATGCTAAATTAAAAGATAAGACTGGGATTATTCCATGGTTTTCTTGCTGTCAACAAACCCTGTGAAAAGACTGAAGCCAACAATGTGTTAGTCTGTCTCTCAGTGCCTTCTGATCACTACTCTGTCTCTGGTTCTCAGCCTTGAGACTAGTTTCTACTGAAGACATGCATTTTTAAAACCAACTCACAAATATATAGTTTCATCTTAAAAAGACTCAGTAATTTCCTATCAGCTGTTACTCAAATAGGAGGAAACAGTGCATTTAATGGGGATAATTTTCAGCAGTGGATTATGCCACATTTGGTCTTGTAGTGAGTATTTATGGCAGAAGGACAGTGTATATGGGATTGAGTCAAGATAAACTACAGTTTGTGTATTCATGGTAAGGAAGGAAGATGTCACTGAGTAAAACAGTGTGGCTCTTTTATGTGTTTTTCAATGTTTTTGGAAAACTGTGACGCTCTATGGCACAGAAGAATAAGATATGTGAGGCTTTGGATAGATCCTTGATAGTAGGATACATTCATTTGGTTGGTTTTGGGAGAAAAAAAGTGAATATTGCCAGTCTTTGCCCGCCTTATCCTTTATATGTTGTGTCCACTGATATTATTCCTAAAATGACAAAATGATACCACAGCACTTTAATGTTAATAGGTTAATAGATAAAATTCACCTTGCCCCCCCCAGCTTATTATTAATTAATTTGATTTTATTGCCTACTGTTTTGGTCTTTCTAACCTTGAGCATCTATTGTAAATAATTTGCTATTGAGTGGTTATGTGATTTGGATATGCTAAAATAAAAGCAAGACAACAAGAACATAAACATACCTTGCGTCCCACCTCATTGTTATGTAAATTCATGAGAGTCCTGGCATTCTGCTTAATTTCACGTGCATCCACAAACACCTTGGAGAAGCCCAGGCCATAGTGGATGTCTGCAGAGCAGCCTCCCCACTTCCAGCCCTCCTCCTGGTTGTAGAAACCCTGTTTCTCCTTGTCACAGCCACAGCCGCTAAGACTGCCCTGGGTACAGGCTGCAGTGACTGCATGGGCGACCCCAGCGGCAATAATAGCGTAGGTGAATGCAGCCTCCTTACTGCCTGTTGTAAAGAGAAAAGACATTTTAATCAAAATTGCAGACAGGATTCACTATTTCAGACTCTGTCAAGCCTCCTTACATACCTGGCATAGCTGCCTCAAACCAAATTTTAAAATACATGAGCCAAGCCAAATCCTATTCATTAATCAAGCTCTCTTTAAACAAATAAACTTCAAGAGTTCTTCTTCTTTGAATCTTGCAGAAAATATAATGAAGCAATCTGGACGAAGAGAAAAGTCCCTATACCCTATAAAAATACAACTTTTTATAGAGTAGCAGGACAGCTTCATTGTATTTATTAGTTATAATCAAAGAATCTTTAGGTTTGTGACTAGTCTGTAAATCTTGTGAGTATAATTAAACGACTACACCAATTAACATTCAGCATTTTGATTACATATGATTTGTAAAGATATATACTATTATATACATTGCATGTGAGAGAACATATTAAATGTTTAGGCATCATTTTGGCCTTTGTCCCAGCTGTCATCACTGGGATCCACCCCTTGGAGGTAAATCTGCGAGGCATGCAGAGCCTCCCTACATAGACGGATTCCCACTCCATAAATCTGAGTGCTTCAGGTCAACTGCATTTTTTAATTAAAATGGAGATAATTCCTATGAGCGCATGTGGAAACCATATAAAAATGACCACAAGTTGCAAAAATGTTCCAATAAAGTCATCACCTTTCACAATTAAACCACCATAGAAGCTTTCTAGACATTTAAGGTTATTGCTTCTTTTTTGTACAAGTACAAAGTAATTATGTACAAGTGTTGAGATTTTGAGATCAGCTGGAACAAACTGATGTGAATCTATGATTGTCGTGCAGTGACAGACAATACCACAGAGGTACAATTTAAATGCAGCGGCATCCTGGCATTAAATTTGTAAACCAAATGTATTAACTATTATATAATTTGCTACAAACATTTTATGGGCTACGCCTTCAGTCAGTATAGATGCGGCCAGTACCCACATTGAGTTACTTTAAGTAGCCATCTTGGTGGATGGGGGGGATACTTGATCCTAGTGCCAAAATACTGTACATTGTTCACTGCCAACAGTCCAAGATTTATGTATTATGTCAGATATCTCTGTTCCAGTCTGCTGAAACAAAAGAATGGATTCAGATAGCCTGAGTAAATGTGGATTTTGCAGGGTTGAAATATTTGCAATCATCTTCTCTCACTGAGTTTTATTTAAATCTACTGACGTGCATTAAAAAAAGTGTAGCTTCTTCTCTAGAGCGGTGGCCTAAAATTATTCTACAAAAAATCATCTGCCAAAGCTGCAGAACCTGGAGGTAAATTTGTAAACCACAAAGAAAGTGTTTGTCTGAACTTGAAGCTTTTTGGGGGGAAAGTATTTTATGAACATATGAGCATAGGTTGTTTAGCTGAGAGGAGATAGAGAGCATGTAGGTCTGCATGTTATGGGCTATGACACAGTGACAGGGGAGTAAGGAAATGCACTCAGTCACAGTAGGTATTCATGATAAAACACACAGACTTCATTTCAATGTATCATCTTAACCATTTCAATCAGTGGACGCGTTATAATTTATAATGATAAAAACTGCTATCATTGTTTATATCGACTTTTAAGGCTTATGCCTGCTCATTTACTCATCAAACTATTCATCTTGCAGCTTTTAAGTGTGTGAATCTGTATTGTACTCACTATTTGTTACAGGTGATACTACAACCATTTAAGATAATACAAAATAATATATCAATGCACAAAGCAGCAATCACCATAAATTAAAGGCTTAAACACAATCCTTAATGACATTTAAAGTGGAAAATTATATATAAGCTTTTCAACTCTGTCTATAAGACGAGAGAGTGAACTTAAAGGACAAGACAGTAAAATATGAGTGTGTTAATATTTCTCTTCTTAATTCCACTGTCCTGTCTTTGGAGCAAGCATTGCCTCAAGCCTTATTCCACACACAGTATAAATCTGTGGCTCATTTTCCCACCAAAAGCAGATGCAGTGAGTCTGAGCTTCTGACTTGCAGATATTTGTCAGTGTCAGAGGTCAAGTACCTCAGCGGAATGCCTTTGTGGGACTATTTTGGAAATATTTTTAGTTGTCAATGCTTGCTATCCAGCTTTGTCATACACTTTTAGACTCTTGCGCAAATGTGTCAAACAGTAATAAACAGATACACTACAAAGTAAAAACATTTTCTGTCAATTTGCAGTGTACAAACAAACTAAAATTATCAACCTGCGGTGTACTACTGTGCAGCAATTTTAAAATGAAACTGTTTATTTCAAGATTATTACACACACACACACACACACACACATATATATATATAGTTTTTCCTTCATTTATTTATTTAGTTTTTAAAGTTTGTTTTTTTTTTTAATCTCAACAAATTTTTAAAGGTGCAATGATAGCCGAACAGTTTTTTTGTATCTGGATGCTTTTGCAACTTGCACGCTTTATCGACATATGCAGCGTGTTTAACAACCAGCCGGGGAGTTGTGTATTCCACTTTTTGCTCCAGCTCCGGCCTCAATTTCACAACAGAGACGTTTCCCTACAAAAAGGGAAGAACCAGAAAGGGAAAAAAGAAAAAGAGCGGATACGAGCCAGATTCAAACGGGAGAAAGGTACATATCGTCCACTTCCTGTCATTTTGGCTAATGTGCGCTCACTCCGCAATACGACAGACGAACTACAAGCCAACACGAACTATATACATGAATACAGGACAGCTTAAATTCTGGCATTCACTGAAACGTGGCTTAACAGTAATGATAGCGACAGTTCTCTCCACATAGACAGGCTTTGGTACTACCATAAGACTCGATCGTGACAGCACTACCCATCTGGAGAAGACACTAGATAAATGCTATGGATCAGTCCTAAATGCATATAAACACAGTAGTGGACACAGTAACATCATACATCTCTTTCTGTGTGGGTAACCTGATTCCTACCAAAAAGGTTACAATCTTCTCCAACAATAAACCTTGGTGACAAGAGAACTCAAAGACATTGTCAATAAGAAAAACAGACTCCTCTAGCTCAGCAGAGAGGTTAAGCATGCCATAAGAACTGCCAAACTTAAATACAGAGATGAAGTGGCCTGGTAAAGAATAATATGGCAAAGAATAAAGAATATGGCAGCTCACCTAAGATAAGCACATTCAGGTTGCAGGCAGAAGCTCAGCGTCGCTTCCTAACAACCTCAACTCCTTCTTTACCAGATTTGAGACAGAGAACATCCAGCACAATGACACCATCTCCTCACTCAAACCTGGTGACTCAGTCCTAACGCTAAACACAGGATGTAGTAAGTGCATTCAAGAGGACCAAAGACAACACGGCTCCTGGGTCAGACAACATCTTTGGCCACACCTTGAGACACTGTGCTGAGCAGCTAGGGGGAGTGTTCCAGCTCTTCTTCCAGAACTCCTTGGCCAGCACCACAGTCCCTCAGCTGTGGAAATGATCCACAATCATTTCCATTCCAAAGAAGAACACTGTCAGGTTTCTGATGATGCAAAAGTATTCATCATGGACACCATCCATAAGCACCTGGAGACCCCTAACACAACAACCAGGCTGAGTTTGCAGATTTTTATTCTGCATTCAACACCATGCAGCCAGATATTCTTGCCCAGAAACTTAACTACTACAGGCCACAGAGAGTGTTGGTCAACAACATCTTTTCCAACCCCATACACACCTCAACTGGTTCTCCGCAGGGTTGTGTCCTCTCACCCCTGCTCTTTATTCTGTACACCTACAACTGAAGGTCCATTCAGCCTAGGGCTGCACGATTCTGGAAAAAATGAGAATCACGATTTTTTTTTTTTTTTTTTTTTTTTTTTTTTGCTGAGAATTGAGATCCCAATTCTCTCTCAAGATCAAGTGTTTTTTTTTTTTTTTTTTTTTTTTTGCACTAATTTACTTGATACACTAGGAAGCGGAACTGAAGATATAATAGTGCCTGATATAGGACAGGCCATGTCTTAAAGAGCACATATAGAGCACCTGCTCTATATGAAAAGTGCCTTGAGATAACTTCTGTTGTGATTCGTCGCTATATAAATAAAATTGAATTGAATGTTTGGCTAGCTGATCGGGTCTGTAATTTCCTTGTGTCTATGGGAGCTTGTCAGGTATGGTAATAATGCAGGCAGTGTGACTCGCTCTGATTCTCTCTGCTCCAGTGTCAGGTGAGTTCTACCTGCTTACTGACAGCTGCATGCCCGCCGCGAGAATCCGCACATCTAAAACGGAAACTACCGGTGTTAAGACGAGTTGAATCCGGCTGACAATGTCTGTCTGCAGTGTTTATTACTGCCGCTGCTGAAATATTATTAAAGCTGCAGAATACCTGGCTGAGCCAAAGGGGAGAGAGAGAAAGAACTGAAAAAGAGAAAATGGTAGTATTAACTAGCTAATCTTTTTTCGTTGCGTGCACGGTGCCATCAGCGGGGATTTCTTCTGGATTAATTTAGCCGTTTTTATTTGCCCAACACAACGTCCGACCTCCCACTGTCATTAGCGTTGTCACTCACTCACTCGCATCAGGTTTATTTGAGTTTCTGCTGCTCTGAATCACGTGGTGCAATGGCGCATTGTCATTGGCTGAGGGAGATAGGAGCGTTCGTTTTGATGCAGCGGGTGTCTCTGATGAAAATGCAGCAGAATCCTTGTCATTTAGAAATGAGATCAGAGCTCTGAATCGAGATCGCGGTTTTAATACGAATAATTGTGCAGCCCTAATCCAGCCTAACTGCCACCTGGTCAAATTCTCTGATGACACTGTTCTGCTGTCTCTGCTCTCAGGCCCCTCACACCACCACAACACAGCTCTTCACCAGTTTGTGGATTGGTGTGATAAGTTCCAAAATTAGTGGACTTCCTCTCAGAGCCCCCCCCCCTTTTTTTTGGTTTGTTTTTTGAGCTGCTCTTCATGCTCTCTAATTGCTCCCTTGGGGATAAATAAAGTTATTAGAATTTCATTGATTTGTAGAAGTCTCAAAGACAAAGCAAAAACTTTTGTTAGTGTTTAGCAGTTTTCTAATTATCAAAACAACAAAAGTAATTCTCCAGTAATTCTCTAGTACTTCTGTAACTGTTAAACTGTAAAACTGTAAATCCATAGAGCCCCGCGGGAACATTAGTCTGCATACAATAACTAAGAGTAAAACAATAAAATCACTTCAAACTTAATAGAAAGCCCATGACAAAACCACATGGAGTAATGCAAGGAAATAAAACAAAATCAAAATGCTTGTTGCACAAAGAACCAACAACTTCAATGAATAAATGTACACAGATTGTTTCTTGTTAAATAAAAAATCAGAGTGCAACATACCCACTTTGAGCTCTTTCCCGAACACAGTCCTCTCTCCCAGGGCAGAGCAGTTCCAGCGTCCGTATCTGAACTGAAACTGACACTCACTGATGCCCGTCTGAACTCCCTCTCCGATCACTATGATCGCGTCTGGTCGGCTCTGACAGATAGTCCTCTGACGCGGGGCCAAGCCGGGGATTTTATTACAGATGATGCTCGCTCCCAGTGCAACTACCGATGACAGACCCCTGCGGTGAAGGTGAAAGGTTAAAATTTGGCATTTTCCCTATGGAAGTTCCCCAGGCGTTTTAGTATAGACCTTTCTGGAGACCGTAATCTGAGGAAATAGACACAGTAATTACACGTGTGGTCTTTTGACATTTTATCTACTGTCCCATAATGTAGAGCATTGTTATTATATTTTCCAGCAACACCTTTTCTGCATTCCTTTCATAGTCTTGCAGCGCCTGTGTGCAACTGTAAAGACAACCCTTAGGATATCTCAACAACTCACCCGATTTTCAAATACAGTATTCCAAGGCACAGGAAAAAATGTAAAATCCAGCGCCGTGTCTTCCTACTCATGTTGTTCAGCCCAGCCAGTGGATTAATACTCTACTGTCCAATAACCAGCTTTATTTCTCTATCGAGTCCCGCAGGGTCTCCAGGTGTTCCGAGCAACAAACGTGGACTAAGCTCCTCGGGACACACCAGAGTCTGTGGAAATAAATTCGTCCTGATTTCATTTGGTAGGTGTCCGGTGGTGTGAGCCTAAGGTGGAGCATTGGGGCTGTTGTTTTCAGGTAAGCAGCTCGGCTCCTCGATTATTAGACCAAATGTGTGTCTACCTTTTCAATCAGGGCGTGTTCTGTGGAGGATCTGCCTCTGAGCCACTCGCAGTCTCAGCCTGCAGGTACACGCTCACCTCCTCTCTCCTCCTCTGCAGACGTGGGTACAGCTGAAATGAAGATCTGGTCAATTCGCCAGGTCCGCACACTTGTGCAAATTCGCAGACCTCATAGTCCTCTCCTTAGCACTGGATCATCCGTCCACCTCAAAATCCATCCCTCCACTAAATAGCAGCACTCTCTGACAGACAACCAACTATCCGCAATTTTTTTAAATTTCTTTTCCATAAATAAACGCCCCTCCCACTCGTTCTGTGTTATCTTGGCACATTTTGAACTCCCCCATCAGATCATATTTCATCTGATGCGATTTGCATCTCAATCCCAAACCAATTCACAGCAAGTACCAGTGTCATTTTATATTTCTTTATACTGTAACTCCACCACATTTCAGAGGGAATGGAATAGGATAATAATAACCTTACAAAACAGAGTGGTTATAACAAACATACTATCAACTCACAAATAGCCTACACTATATACACTATATAAATTGAGCAAAATTAACTCACTCCCAGCTGCAACTTTAAAATCCGACTTGCATGGTTACACGTCAATAAAAATAATCCAGTAATTAAGTGAAATATCTATCATCGCATATGAAATGTTACTTTTAATACTGAAACACGTCTGTACTTTGATTGAAATACACGTTTGAATGCAGCATTCTGTAAAAGAGTAGTCTATTTTTAATTTATAGTACACCTAATGCTAATTTTACTTGATTGAATTATTTTAGTTTTTCTTCCAGCTCTGCATAATAATGTATGTTTCAACAGGCTGCGGTTGTCAGTCACACATCGTCAGCTTTCCGGGACATTTCTGGGACATACAAAGTTTTTCATTCTTGACAAATATTTTCTGAAGGTAGGTTCTGACGTATTGCATTTAGTCTGTAACAGATTTAATTTCTCAGCATATGGAAACGAGGGGAGGAAAAAAATGTAGAAACTGAATTTAAGCAATAACATCTCTGTTCAGTCACTTATAAGTTTTATAAGTGACTGAACAAAGAATTTGAAGCCACTTCATGGTGGTCCCCTATGTGGGACCGATGGTTTGAGTTGTCAAAGGACTATAACTCCATCTGCTGTTGTACCAGTGGAACTGCTATGGTCATGTTTTAAAATGCGCAGCTGAATTAACCTGTTTAGGGCCTCTGGGCACAAAGTTTCCTACAATGTTTCCTTCAAGTTGCCATGATGTAAGTACTCACACAAGTCTATATGTTGTAGATTACAAAACCAACCAGTACTCCTTTGCTGGAATAATACGTGTTAACTTGTTTAAACACAACTAATTCAGGAAATGCACTGTGTGGGCACAAACATTTGACACAGGCCCACAAGAAAATGAGTTGATACCATACTTTAAATTGAAAACACCTAACATAGTGAATTTGAGACCATGGCACCCTGCCTACTTTCTCCAGTTGGTAACCAGTATTGCAAAACTGGCTGAATGAGTTGTAAGATCTACATGAAGTCAAATGAATTATGTTATTATACACATAAATCGGTGCAAGCTTAATAATTTAAAATTGAAAAATAGTGGTATCAAATGGTTTTTGGTCCTGGCTGGATAGAAACATGGCATTGTACAGTACAAACATTCAGTGGTGGAAAAAAGTTTTCGGACACCCCATGCATTTGTGAAATATTGCATTAAGAATCACTCTTAGGTCTTCAAGTGCAATTTCTTTTAGTACAGTCACAGCCAAAATACTAAACAAATCCTAAAAAAGCAATTAAAAGCTTAAAATTGATTGGTTCTATAAAAATACATAAGCAATTTTGAGTATTGGGTCATTTTGGTACCAGTGATCCACTAATGAAGGTCATGCTTTTTATTAAGACACAATTTTTGTTGCCAGCACATTTGAAAGTTCTTCAGGGGACAAAAATGGCTAAAACAAGAAACCTAATGCAAGAAACACGCCTGAAGATACAGATTCTCAGCCAGGAAGGGTACAACTCCCGCCAGATAGCCAGGAAGTGCAGATGCAGCCCTTCAGCAGTTAGATACACTCTGCAGAAATACTGATGAACCAACAGCTTGGAAGACAAACCAAGATCTGGGCATCCAAGGATTTCTTCAGCAAGAAATAACCACATCCTGATCCACATGTGCAGGGAAAATCGCTGAATGACATCACAGGAGCTTCAGCAGCAGTGTTCAAACCAAACTGGTGTCCTACAAGGCTGTCAAGAAGCCCCTGATCAATGAGAGACAGAGGTTAGCCATCTTTGGTCCCAAGCACACAAGAACTGGACAGCCAGGATTTGAAAGAAGAATCTTCTTTCCTTACCTACTGTCAAGCATGGTGGAGGCATTATCATGGTTTGGGGATGCATAAGTGCTGCTGGTGTTGGCCATCTCACTGTCTGTGATAGCACATTGAACTCTGCCAAGTATTGTGCCATTCTCGAAACCCACATGCTCCCTTCTGTACGTGCACTGTTCCATCGATGTCAAAACTGAATGTTTCAACAAGATAATGCCCCTTGCCACACATCCAGGGCCAGCAGAACTTGGCTGCAGGAACACTGTATCCAGGTCTTAGAATGGCCAGCTCAATCCCCAGACATGAGCCCCATTGAAAATCTGTGGTGGATCATCAAAAGGTCTGTTTCAAAGCATAAACCAAAGAATTTAGAAGAATTAAAAGGAATAATTCAAGAAGAATTGGACAAGATTACCCCTCAAAAGCGTGAAAGGCTTGTGGGGAACATGCCAGCCAGGATTAGAGCTCTAGTGCGTGCTAATGGCAGGACTACTAAATATTAATTTGATGATGTGATGGTTTATTTATTTTTTGTTCAGTTTTGAACACATTCTCTGTTATTTGTTGACTTTGATACCAACAATGTTGAGAACTGACATATTGAAACTGTCAAGAATTTAGTTTTGTTAGTTTTTCTTGTAAATTAACAAAAATATATAATTTGTATTTGTTTGTGTCTGTCTAATGCAGCCACACCTTTTGAAACACAAAAAAGATTTTTCCCCAAATATTTCATGATATTATTTGAGATTGTGTAAAATTTTAAGCATGTCCGAAAACCTTATTCCACCACTGTACATGTACATTGACATCTCAGGTCTGACCTAAGTGTGGCATCCACAGTGAAAAGTAACTACACACATTTACTCAAGTACTGTACTTAAATTAGTACAATTGTAAGGTACTTGTACTATGCTACTTTAAGAAAAGTTCAATTAAATACTAGTAAATACTAATTCATTATGTCATTATTGGGGATTGTACTGTATGTTGCAATGTATGTTTGAAGACAACTTACTTTTTTGCATATTTAGCTAATGTGCACTTATTAAGACTCTGGGTAACACTTGCACTTAATTGGATGTGAACCAAATGAACTCTCCATTTCCTGTACAATTAGTACATTACATAGTATTTCTTAGGAAATTATACATCTGTAAAATAATAATAACTGAACATTTATACTTTTCATAGTCACTTTGAAGAGTAACATTTCACTAATTTAATGCACTGCTTTAAACTTCAATACCCAGTGATACATAATTAGTCCACCTCCACCCCAACCAAGTACAACTTTAAATTGCTGCTTACAAATGATTATAATAATCATCAAATATTCAATGACTATTCTGCACAATGCATTACTTGTAACATTTGAAGTGTTTTTAACTCTGTACTAATTTTTACTTTTACTTGATACTAAGCAGTTTAACACTGTATTAATACTTTTATGTAGGTAAAGGATCTAAATTTTTTTTTTAAATCACCAGACATTTGTAATTCAGTATCAATCAACTGTTAGCCCACAACTGTTTATCATATTGTGCCAGATTTTATTAGAAAACTCAAGGAAATACATTTGTTTATGTTTACACTGACCAAAAGCAAGGAAAAATGTCTTAACCAATACATTCATATCACAGCAAATTTAATTTGTTCACCCCAATCTTATCTTTCTGATAACAGACTATGGCGATTATGTGACACTAAAACATAAACACAAATCTTATTGATGGCTATGGATATACTGTGTAAGTTCGGAAATTACCTGGCAACCAGGATAAACAGATATGGTTACTGAGGATGCGTCACAGAGGAAAAAATGTTTGAAAATTGCAGGAAATGTCATTTCATAAAACAGAAGAGATGCCACTCCTCAGGGAAGGCGATAGATTGTATAGTTATCTTCAAAAAAGGGCAAAATCACTACCCTACAACTATACAATCTACTACCTCACACTGTGTGAGCAGCTGGAATAAAAACTGCTGATTAAAAAACATCAACATCCATTAAAAGCACTGCTATCAGAAAACTGGCCTTCAGAATCCATGTAGGGATGACAGAGATGTCTGTTTGGCACTTTGAGAAAGACAGTAGGTTGAATAGTTATCTCCCAGTGTGGGTGTGACCCTAAAACTATACAACCTACTACCTCAACCCATAGTGAAAACAAAGTTGTTAGCTGCAGTGAAAGGAAAGATCAGGGGCCATCTGATGATAAAGAGGCTCCAAGACTAGGGAAAACTGCTAACTGGATCCAGATGTTCTGACGCAGGTCAACAGACCTTGAACTGTGGAGAGATTCAAACAGATGATGAGTAGTTATGATGTAGTAGTTTTACATCAATAAAATCACACTTGAAGCAGCAGGTACGAACAAAGCAGGGGATTCCAACTCTTGCCTGTTCACAAATTTGCTTCAGTCCAATTTTGAGTGGAAACACAATACAACTAGACAGATGTCTAAAGGTATCTCTCCAATACTTTTAGATTATGTCACAAACTAGTGAAACTGGTTAGAAAGTACTTTATGGCTAGGTTCACAAATTTCTGAAACCAACATATTTTCAACCTTTCATCTCCCATTATTTTTAATTATCCGAGAGCAATGAAAAACTAAAGCTAGCAGAGTTCTCATTCTTAGCTGACTGATGCTGATTAAAATGACAGACATCAACAGCAGCAGATTAAATCAGCTTTAGCTAATTACTCACAGTTTAATTAGCTCTATGGCTGATGTCTGTATTCAGCCAAAGAATGTCTGTGAGTGGGTTGTTATTTTAGCATTTTTCATTTTACATTTTTCACCGAATTGCAAATGTTGAAAGGTAAACCTAATAATATTCAATAAGGGATTTGATAAGATTCAGATTCAATACTGGACTTGGATTTGAATTGGACAAAATGCAATTGAATCCCTTCCTTAGGTATACAAAACATGGCAATAGTAAATGTGTTGGAAAACGTGGTGATCCTCTGCGCAATTTTGCATAATTTTATCCCTCCTCTGGACAAAAAAATGACGGTAAACTGTAATATGCTCCATGCCAGTGTATGTAGACAAAGACTATAAAACCAACATGATGGAGGCCAACCTAAGAAACAGTATGGCTCATTTGAAGTTCAGTACCATGGACAGCAGCTGGCAATATTGTGCTATTGTACTGCAAACACTATATTTTGGACGCAGCATTCTGTTTACCTCAATTAATACAGACAGCACTAATTATAGCAAATATTACTGAACAAAATAAAATGTACACCCACCGTTAATGGCATATGGTTGGAGATTGATAAATTTCTAATGTAAATGCTAATTTACCTTTAAAGGTTTGGCTTGTCATTTCAATTAGACTACATCAGATCAGCGTTTCCTACAACAGTGTACAAGAGGTTCCACACCACCCCTAAAATAAAGAAGGCCTCTGCTAATATCAGAAGAAAATACTACATATTTATGAAATATAATATGAGGCCTATTCTGTCACAGGGAAAACACACAATGGTAGCACAACATATAACAGGCCACATGTACAGTGAGGGAAATAATTATCTGATTCCCTTCTGATTTTGTAAGTTTACCCCCTTATAAAGACATGAATAGTCCATAATTTTTCTGGTAGGTTTATTTCAACAGAGACAGATAGAATATTAAAAACATTAAATAAAGATTATAAATTAATTTGTATGTGATTAAGTGAAATAAGTATTTGATCCTCAAACAAAACATGACTTAGTACTTGGTGGAGACACCCTTGTTGGCAAGCACAGAGGTTAGACGTTTCTTGTAGTTGGTCACCAGGTTTGCGCACATCTCAGGGGGGGATTTTGGTCCACTCCTCTTTACAGATACTCTACAAATCCTAAAGATTTCAAGGCTCACTTGGGAAAGTTTCAGCTCCCTCCACAGATTTTCTATGGGATTAAGGTCCAGAGAGTGGCTAGGCCACTCCAGGATCTTAATGCGCTTCTTCTTGAGCCACTCCTTTGTTGCCTTGGCTGTATGTTTTGGGTCATTGTCATGCTGGAAAACCCACCCACGACACATCTTCAGTGTTGTGGCTGAGGCCAGGAGGTTCTCATCCAAGATTCTACATTACGTGGCCTAATTCATCAGTCCCTCAATGCGATGAAGTCTTCCTGTACCCTTAGCAGAGAAACAGCCCCAAAGCAGAATCTTTCCACCTCCATGTTTGACAGTGGATGTGGTGTTCTTGGGGTCATATTTAGCATTTCTCTGCCTCCAAACACAGCAAGTCAAGTTGATGCCAAAGAGCTCAATTTTGGTCTCATCTGACCACATCGCATTCTCCCAAGCTTTCTCTGAGTAATTCAGGTGTTCATTGGTAAACTTCAGACGGGCCTGTACATATGCCTACTTGAGCAGGGAGACCTTGCGAGCACTGCAGGTGGTTGTCTTAAGCTCCTCCTGTGTAATTCTGGGCTGATCCATCACCTTTTTCAGAATCATCCTTACCCCACAAGGTGAGATCTTGCATAGAGCTCCAGAGCAAGGGCGATTGACTGTTATCTTGTATTTCTTACATTTTTTAATTAACGAGCCAACAGTGGTCTCTTTCTCACCAGTCTTCTTGCTGATGATCTTGTAGCCCATTCCAGCCTCGTGCAGGTCTAGAACCTTGTCCCTGACGCCTTTTGACAGCTCTTTGGTCTTGCCCATGGTGGTGGAGAGATTTGAATAGAAGACATTGATTCTGTGACAGGTGTCTTTTATACACATAAGGAGTTGAGATAAGGAGTACCTAAAGGGACAGGACTAATTTGTATGCCTCATGGGTACATAACCGGTCTGTGGGGGTCAGAATTGTTGGTGGTTGGTAGGGGATCAAATACTTCTTTCTCTTAATCAAATAGAGATTCTTTTTTTTTTGATATTCTTTATACCCATCATAAAAATTATGGACTGTTCGTGTCTTTGTAAGGGGGTAAACTTACAAAATCAGCAGGGGATCAAATAATTATTTCCCCCACTGTAACATGAGTGACAACAATTACACCAATAGCAAGATGACGTATGCCAGGATCTGATTCACCTGAGCAGGTAATCAACTGAGGATGAACACTGTATATCTGGGGAGTATTTTTTATTTTTCCATATATCATTAATAGATATGAAGGAGATGACTTGTTGGTTTGCTGGACCAAACAGTCCAAAACCAAGATAAATTCCATTTGCAATCACGTAAAGCAGAGAAAGACGAATATAGGCTATTTTATTTTGTCCGAACAATCCAAAATCCAAAGATATTCCTTTTAAAATGATATAGAAGGGTTTTTTGTTTGTTTGTTTGTTTGTATGTTTTCATTTTGCTTGAAAAATAACCTAAATGACCATGGAAGTACTTGATGACTTTAGCATTAGCCTACAGCCTTAGCTGGAGATGTAAATTACTTCACGATTAGTCTGGTGAATTATACTTAGATGCAACAAACAGCTATTACGATTAAACTACACAAGCAAGTCTATCAACCATGATTTTCTGTAAAAACCTAATCAGACAGCAGGGGGTCACCTACAGCTGCCAGCAACATCTCCGTTCCGATCAAACACGATGTCATTCCGTGTCACTGTTGTCCCATAATAATAAAATTTTGAAAGAAAATGATTGTACGTTTTTTTTGTTTTGTTTTGTTTTTTTCATGCAGGGCGGCTCTGTTATTATGTTGTTATTGTTAATTAGACAAGCTCTCAATACATGCGTTCTTCAGAATTTGTTAAGTAACCCTTGACAATAAATAGTAATTTCAGCCTTTCTACCTGATACTGGGACCAGGACCGACTCTGACAGGCAGTGGAAGGTAGCAAGCTAGCTGGTTCTGTTAATCAGCCAACGTGACTGGGCATTTAGGGAACTCCAACATCTAATCTGGATATTTTCACCGTTGGGTGGACCGTACTGAATATAACAATCAAACGCATATCTGAAGGGCTCTAATCGTTGCACTACACTCTGCTAGGTCGGCTGACCACTACTTACAACTTGCTGGCTAACCCTATCGAACTAGCAGCTAGCTAGCAGCACGTTCCAGCATGGTTGACCAGAAAAGCAAACGTCGGATAAAAGTGGAGCAGCCGGGTCTTCCGCTCCAATGTAATAACAGGTGTTATTATACGGTGTTTAAAGGAATGCATACCCAAGCATTCAGATATATTAGTTAAGAATGTAGGATTAATACAGTTCACCCACCTGTCTGCCATGTCAAAACGCTTCTCCACCCTCTGACTGCTTCTTCTTCGTGATTTGTTGGCGCAGCTTACAACGAAGTTAGAGGCGCATTACAGCCCCTCCCTGTTTCGCAGTGTATACTACAGCAACATTTCTATTCACACTGACTAAACGATGGATGTATAAACTAATAATTTCATAAATTAAATGTCTGTATCCTTTTTTTGGATATTTCCTGCAACGAAAGTTATATAAGGAAGGTGATGTTTTTTTCTATGTTTCTTGAATTTGAATCTTGTAACAATCTTGTAACAATGTAACAATTATTTATCAGATATTAAACACCAAGTCACTGAAAAGGCACTATTTTCAGTCACAGAATCAGGTCATAGTAGGAGGGAGCAGGATGAAATAAGGTTACAATGACTGTGGTGAGTTATTGCAAAAGTCAGTTTTATTGTGATTCAGCAATTTCACATATACATTTCAGTAAATTCTACTGCAGTTTCCCTGTTTTTATTGTACGATCAACATCAAACAAAATCATCTGTACAGATGCCCTAACAGTTCCATCTTGCATAGCAGTACAGTGGCTATGTTCAAATTAACATTAGCAAGAGGTAAAAAATCCCTGACACAGAACATGCAGTAGGCACACATTAGGCCATATATCCCATTTCAGTAGCGAATATGAATAGGTAAAAGACCTAACCAGTGTATCTACTGTAACTATTCCAAATGCATGTCTAGGTATGTCACTTAAACATAAATCAGTTTAATCAGGATTTAAAAAATATGAAAATAAAGCTTGACTACAACTATCACTCAGCAAACACCTAAAAATGAATTAACTGACTTCAAAATATTAATGAATATATCAATACCCTGCAATATATCAAACAATATTTACATTCCTTAAGAAACTGTACAGTAAAATATCACTTTGATGTCCCTAATAATTTATTTTTCTAACATCAGGACATTGTTTATCCAAATCAATTTACAGCTGATTTTAAACGTACAACTCTGCTGGTTAAGAGATTCAAAACAGTCTAAGTGATAGTTATATAGAAGAAAATAACTGAAAGGAATCATATTTTAACAAATCTATGTGGACTATAAACCCAAGTACTGATTACTAGGTAGGAAACAATGACTAGCTACAATTCTTTTTTACCTTTTCTACTTTCAAAGTCAAAGTCAGCTTTAATGTCAATTCTGCCATATGTACGCACATACAGAGGAATGAAATTGAAATGCTCTTAGACCCCAAGGTAAACATAAAAATAGTACACACATAGAAAATATTTTTAAAAATAATAACAAAAATAAATAAATACATAAAAATAAACATCTACAACACAACAACAGATCAATAAATGTAAAGACTTAAGGCACATAACAGGCTAAAGTGGCAAAATGTTGTGCAAACAGAGCAGTCCAATGTTGCGTAAAGTGGCTGGTGCCCCTGATTTAGTGTGTGTGCTTGTGTGTGGGAGCTAACAGTATGTGAAGGGGGAGCTGGGAGCTCAGAGTCCAGAGTTCGTGTGTGCAGGGGGGAGAGGGGGCAGAGTCCCTTGTTTTCAGTATTATCTCAACATTCACCCTTTCACATGTAACAATACCAGAGAACAGTCTAGGCTTTAGGGTTATGGTTAGTCCACCAAGAACCCTATTGGAGTGAAAGGGAATATTTCCCTTTTAACATCACCTCAAATCTAGGTAAATTCTTACAACAGATGTCATTATTAGTCCAAATGTCACTGAAACAGTATTATCTGTGATCCTGGTTTTTAAAGTTTCCCGCAACTGACAATGTAGGGAGTCACAAGGGTTAAGTTGGAACTTATCTCAATCATAAAAGCTGTATTTCCTATGTATCGTGACATCTTCTGATGTCCTGTGGTGATTGGTGTCTATTTTTGAGAAGTCTCTTGGTTCCAACAGTGGTGTTATTGTCCTAGCACTCTAGTTCAAATGTGAAAAGTTTGGATAAGTTTGTGTATTGGGAATATGTGAGTGTGAATATTTGTGAAGAAGATGATAGTAATTCCACTTAGACCAAATAGGGTTATGCAGAAGACTCTCCAGCCACTCTGTCAACTGGCACTTACTGTGGCCACATTTCCCCTATTTCCCTGAATATTAGAGGTAGAACATAGTCAGCAACTGATTCTTCTGTTCACATCAGGGCAAATCAGATGTCAGTGGTGGGCTTGCACCTGTGAACACAGGTTGATCCCAGTAATATATTACATAGTTATATATTTTAGTACCAATACTATAATATTTAGTATATCGTATACCATATTACATGTTACTAACTCAGTATCTTCTCTTTCCTGGAGCTCCTGTGCTCTTCCATCTCTCTCTCCTGTTCTGTCACTTTATGCAGGTACTTCTGCCTCTGGAGCTGTAGAATCTGATCTGTGGTGACAAGCCTCCTGCTGCTCCCACAACCCTGCTGCAACACCTGCTGTTAAAATTAGAAATTACTAGTACTGCTTGTAGTATTATTGCTTCTTTTGCAATTACTACTTTAATTATCTAATACTAATATCATTACTACTACTGCATTATTGGTATCACTTACTACTTTTTTTTTACATGGAATCTGTGTTATGCTATGTTCTGCTGTCTCTATTCTGTCTCTAATTTCAGCTAATTTCAACAAATAAGGTCCATGCCTAGGATGAAACTGTACCAATGTTTCCGTCATGTATAATTAGTTCATAATCTGATTCAACCCACCAGTTTTGCCAAATTTAAAGTGGAGCCATGTGAACAGAAACATTAGAGGAGGAAAGAATAGTTGCCTCACGAGCAAGCAGCTGTAGGTTTGCAAAAGATAAAAAAAAAAACAACCAAACAAACAAACAAATGCAAAACTCCCTGATGCAAAACAGCATCAGGAAAAAAAACTTTACATATGGAGGCCATCACACAGGGGGCTGACTTTTCATCAGGATAGCTATGGAAGCAACAGCTTACAAACAAGATGGCATTCCCTGCACTACAAGAGGCAGATTAGTTGACTATAATGCCACAGGGTGGTAATGAGGGCTATGTTTCTGAGCCAAAATGTCTGAGGTGAAACCATAATTCTCATGCACATACAGGATGACAATGCAACTTGTAGTGTGACAGCTTTCAAGTCTCTATACACCTGTCACAGGTCCAGTACACTGAACAGGGTCAGGTGCAGAGTTCAGTATGGCAGCACAGACAGTCCATCCATTGCAGTTTAGTTGTTAATCCATGGTCAGCAATTATTAGGTCTGGCTAACAGAGATGCCATATCTGCCTTTGTGTACTTGAAAAAGGTAACCTCAGACTATCAAAAGTGCTGCTTAGCAAGTGAGGCTCTATGACCTTCTTCAGCCGTACATTTCAAGAGTCTCTTTGCAGGCTTCCATCAAGAGGGAGGCCACCAGGAGATCAAGAGTACATTGAAGCAATGTACGAGGCATGGCTATTAAATAACAGACTAATACTAGTACAATTTTCATTGAACATTTATTGAACACATAACATTTCAATGTCTTTCTCCTTCAACATACTCCCCTTCTGCATCAACACACTGCTGCATTCGGGTCTTCCACTTATCAAAGCAGTGCAGTGGGTTTTCTTCAGACAGTTGTCTCAGAACCTCTGTTGTTCTTTTCTTAACCTCTGACACAGACTCAACACATGTTCCTTTGAGCACAGATTTGATCTTAGGAAAAAGGAAAAAGTTACACAGTGCTAGTTCAGGTGAATAGAGAGGGTGGTCAAGCACTGTGATTTGTTTTTGGGCCAGAAACTGCTTTTCCTTTTGATCAGGAGTCAGAAGTTTTGGGACAACTTTGGCACACACTTTGCCGAACTGTCTCTTTATCAATTAAGACTACCTCTGCTCTCATTATTATACAGAGTCATTGATCATTTCGTATGATTTGTGCAATTTGTTAAATGTTTTCAGTACGTTTTTGATGTGCATGGGTGCCCAGAATGTTCATCGTTAGCTAGCAGTGAACTAAAGACATCACTTATTGGAAACTTACAGCAATTGTGCGTGAATACCCAACCTTTAATAACACTCAGTGTGACTGTGAACCACGTGGTTTTACCCTCCTAAGTGCAGTCTCATTATTCAATAGCCATACCTTGTTCTTCCACTAGGTGGCATGAGGTCATCAAGATCATTTCTGCTGCAACAAATGCAGAAACATTTGCTTAAGTATTGCTGACTCTGAGGTGAAAGTAAAGATGTATTGGTTATCAGGATGCAATAGAGTAGAAAAGAAGGCTGAACACAGGTCCACCACAGGGTAAAATTTAGAATTGGGTTAAAAAGGAGGCCTATTATTGGCCTTGTAACATCAGGACCATGGGCCTAGGAGCAACAAATTAATATTTTAATATCTTGTCGGCTAGCCACAGGGTGGGTGTATTAGGGCCAAAAACTGTTAACTGTTTGCCACTGTGTTTTAAGTTAAACCCGTGACTATTTAGTCATAACAGCACAATAATTTTTATTTTAGTTTCAATTGTTGTTTAAATTTTATATATTTGTTTTTAATTCACCCATTTAATTAGTCTTTTATATTGTTGTACATCTTTTCTTGATGAAAAATAAACTTGCCTTGCCTAGAATCAACAAACAGACTTAATGTCTTGAACTGCTTCCTGTGGTAAATGATACTGTTTTATTTGTAGATTTCTTTACTGCGCTTTACTGTCCAGCTGTTGGTTATAGTGCTAAAAGCTCCGCTGAGTTAGAAACTGGTGGCATAGCTGTGTTTTGAAGTTGCAGGTACAGGTGCATTCAGAAAATATTCAGACCTCTTATTTTTTTAACATTATGTTGCAGCCTTACGCTAGAATTTAAAAAAAAAAAAAAAAACATTTTTTTTCTCTCAATAATATACACTAAATTACCCATAATGTTAAAGTGAAAACAGAATTTGAGATTTTTTGCAAATGTATCAAAAAGTTGGAAGCAGCAGGCAAAGGGGAGGTTTCTGATTTCCCCTACCTCTGCCTTTTTGCCTTCAAATGATGGCTCTCATGTGTCACTATAATCTCTACCTCTGCTTCCTCTCTCAGGTTCTTATTTTTCCTGTCTGTCTTTTCTATCCTGTTTTCTTGTCCCACTTCTGGAAGGCTGCCCAACACATTTCTCCTAGGTAATAAAGAATTTCATTTTTATTTTTTTTTTCCTTTTTAAATGTTTTCTTTAACTAAGGTAGCTGTCAGTAAACTTACTGTTCTACCAAAGTAATAGAAAGTGCTATGGAAAGTAATGTCACACACAGAAATCAGTTTCAGAGACAGAATAGTTACTATTTCAACTTCCATTTCAATTGTTACTTTTTTAACATTGCTACATACAGTCCAGCAAACCACCCCTCATCAAAGTCTAAATGATAAAGTCCATCAAAAGACATAGCTTGCAGTCAGCTGCGTTTAATTCTGTAAGTAGCTCCTGTAACAATGAAAAAATAGTGCTTGTTGAAAATTCCACACAGTATATCTCATGCCCTTCATATTATTGATATTGTTAGGGTTCCACATTCAGCATTTTACTAAATACAAGAGTGGAGGCAGATTGATGTTTTACAAATGCATGTGCAACGGACCAATGCAGGGAGAGGTTTTTGGTGCACACAGTATTAAGGACATAAGAATGATTGGGAAAGCAAATGCAGTGTGGCCTGTTGAATTTGCATTGCCATAACAATAGCCACAGTTTGCATTTGACTCTAATAAAACAGTTTACATTCTACAGGAACAAAGCAAGCTTGCAACTTATCATCAGGTTAACGTTAAGAAACAAATTTCTGCATTTCAAATAAGATCTCAATAAATAAGACACATTGTACCATAAGCACAGTGTAAAAATATCTTTTGGTTTAAATAAGACCCTCACCCCCAAATAGCTTTGACAGCTGAGTTACACATTTAAATAACAATACATTAACATCACAAGAATGTTTCTCAGTTGTTTTCTACCAAATAATGGGTACATGACAAAAGTGACATTTAGTCGCTCACATATATTACAGAACAGATGACAAACAAATGCTTTCAAACATAGCAAAGTGGCACATTAACATAAAGAATGGCAGTGCTTGGAGTCTATTAAGCGCTTTAAAGGCAGATTTTAGCAGAGACTGATGCAAGGAACTGGCTTAAAATACAGTAATGCCCAAATATTACATTGGAACTCCATTGTTGAATTCTTCATTTTGTCAGGACGATCATGTTGATGCTGGATCAGGATTCTTCATTCACTTCCATAGCTTTGTCACATAGGTCATGAAGAATGGGAGTCAGGATTGCTTTCAGTGTCATGTATAAAGACTCATTCCCCTCTGAGGCAGGGTCAATCTAGAGATAAAAAAAACCCTAATCATGCATACTAAATATACATCTGAACATATTCAATATACAGCTTATGTTAATACTCACCTTAGTAAACACTTTTATTGTTTGGTTGACAAAACTAGTCTCCACTTCTTTAGGCATTGGCAATAGATGAGCTGCACAGTTGAGGATACAGAGCAAAGTGAGACGGTGACCCTGTTAGGGAAAGGAAAAGGATCAAACTCAGATTAATAAGATTAATGAAAACTTTTTCAGTTTCACATTTAACCATTTTCACTTCTTTTACAAACAATAACACACAATCACATAAATTATTAGAATTTAAAAATGTTCCAAGTCCAGTGACATGTAAATAATGGCACTGAGTTTTATATTTCTTGGCAAATATGTGAGTTAATTAGAGACCACCAGCCAACATTAAACACTTTAGACCAGCAATTTAAAGAAACTATAGATATGTAAATATGGACCTGTGCCATTTCCAACTCTGTCTCTAAGAATTATGTTTCTACGCAACTAAACTGCAACTGCAAATATGTTTTGTACAAAACATAATTCCTGGC
Source organism: Lates calcarifer (assembly GCF_001640805.2). Taxonomy (NCBI): domain Eukaryota; kingdom Metazoa; phylum Chordata; class Actinopteri; family Centropomidae; genus Lates; species Lates calcarifer. Next base: position 11,939,269 of record NC_066844.1, read on the forward strand.
TGGATAATGTTCAGAGGCGTGTGTTGTTTTTTTTTAAGTATTAATAGCAGCAAGTTTCCCAGGAGGTGGTTGGGTTGGATGGTGGGTGTACGTACACAGCTATTTTGGCTGAAAAAAAAATGTTGTCTGTGAACATTTTACTGTTATTTTCAGTATCCATGTATTTGCAACGTGCCAAATATATTAATTACCAACATATCCTCACAATGTTTATGCATCCATCCATCCATCCATTATCTATACTGCTTATCTATTAAGGGTCGCAAGGGTGCTGGAGCCTTCACAATGTTTATACAAAATGTAATTCCATTCTAAGTAAGTTTCATATAAAATGTATTTGCTGTTGCAGTTAGGTTCTATAGAAGTGTAATTTTTAGGAAACAATGCTAGTCATTTCTTTCAGCTACTGTATCTAGCAACTACCTTACCAAAGACTCCTTTAATGGCTGTTGAGTGCATAAGTGATTTCAATGACATAGTTAAGATGACTGCATATTACTGTTGCACAAGAAATTACAGATAACTATATTCTGCAGTTCTATGCAATATTTCTACAAGTAAAAACTTAAAAAGGCCAGGTTACTCCTCTCCTATGCAGACTTCCAAAAGGTCATTAATGCAATTATTTCTGTCAGACTTGACAGCAGATGAAACATCCACAGACTACAGCTAGTAGTGCTGCTGCCAAGCTTTTAACATGTATGAAGACAAGGGGCCATTTCACCAAAATCTTTGCTGCTCCTTACTGGTTACCTGTGAGTTTTAAAATGGATTTAAAATTGATTTTAAGATTTTATTTCTTGTTTTTTAAGCCTTGAATGGTCTGAAATCTCAGGCAGACAAACTTAGTATCCTCTATTAAATCTCCTCTCTGGCTCATTTTTAATTGATGGTATTATACATTTTTATACAATTTTATCTTGCTATATTTAATGTTTGAATCTTATTTACTTACATTATTAGTTTTTATTATAAAGAACTTTGTTTATTATATTATTATCATTACTACTACTACAATCAAGTTTTAGAATGTTACAGTGAGTCAAACAGCTGGCTGAAACAAAAGATGTTAAACAGTGTGTCTGCTGAGTGTTATCTATGTTCACTTGTAACAGTGATGTTCTACCTTTTCCAGTGAGTCGAGGGCATTCTGTGGGTTTACGTTCTTCCCGCTGAGAGCTTTTATATCCTCACTGCTGATGATTGGATCCTTGAGCTGCTCCAGCCATGACCACATCAAACTTGAGAGGACTAGAGGATCTCTCTCCATACACAGCCTTTCCCACGCCCCCTCTCTGGAGTTCAGCTCTGTCTGTGGATCACAGCAAGGGGCATTTTGTCACTGAACTGACTGAAATAGTGTAGGTCAGTAAGCAAAAAATACAGCTTTTAATCAAGATGAACAATAGACTGCAGTTATGATTGATTGTTCCACACTTCTTTTTTAATGGTGTAAATTTAGGGTTGAGATTTTTTAAATCCTTTTTTAAATCTTAAATAAATAATTCAATAAATAAGAGCTCAGAATTTATGTTGTATGGCATAAAACTTAAAATTGTCATACTCATGGACTGGAATTAAACATTCTGATGATTAGTTGAAGAGCTGAGCAAGGAAATGTGCCACATGGCTCATCAGTGTGTCATTTCTAGTTTTAGTCAGAAGAAATGTTTGGAATATGAAAATGTGTCAGCCCCTATTAGTGATCTTCTTTCCTTTCATCCTGCTGCTCTGCTGTCACAATCAGCAATGACGAGTCCAACTACAGGCAGGAGGTGGAACAGCTGGAGGGTTGGTGCAGAGACAACAACCTCTGTATCAATGTGAAGAAGACCAAGGAGATGATCAGTGGACTTCAGGAGGAGCAGACACCTCCCTCCTCCTCTGCACATCGGAGGGACTGCGGTGGAAGTGGTCTCCAGCTTCAGGTACCTGGGCGTACACATCTCTGATGACCTCACCTGGAGCACCAACACTTCCTGCCTGATTAGGAAGGCACATCAGCGCCTCTACTTCGTTAGGAGGCTGAGGCGCGCCAGACTGGGGAGCTCAGTCCTGACCTCCTTCTACAGATGTGTGGTGGAGAGCGTCCTGTCCTCCTGCATCATCGTGTGGCTACGGAGCATTAAGAGCAGGACCACCAGACTGAGGAACAGCTTCTTCCCAGAAGCCGTGAGACTGCTGAATTCTGGAGGACCCCTGTAGCCCCTGCAACCCCCCCACCCACTTGTCACTTTAATCTCTGTCGTACGACATGTTGTCCACTGTGTCAACACTTATAAACTCAGCTAAAAAATTGCCTGGAAACCCTGTACATAACCCTGAAATGGATTTCAGCAGTATTAATTTTTTTTATATAATTAGGTTAACAGCTTTTTAATACAACATAAAATACAAGTTAATCCCAAGACAATGGTAGGGGAAACACTGGTTACTAAATAACATACTCTTTTAATGTCTTTGTCTTAAGTGGTTGCATGTTTTCATGCTCAAGGAGCTTCATAATTTTTTTTAAATCACCTTTAAAAGTACCTTATCAGAGCTGAGCATTTAATTAGCTGTTCTTATGTTGCATACATTTTATGTAGTCTTGATTTAGAGCTACATTGGTCATTTATATTAAAAAGGACTGTAAATTTAGTTTAGTTAGTTCAAGTCAATTGTAGCACACCATAGGCAACTTTAATTAAATAAAACGTTACTTCCCAGTGAAAATGCTGAGTGGCTAGTAACTTTGGAAAACTTCGAGCCATAGGGGCTGGTGAGCAGAAAAGTTAATGTCAAGCCCTGATAAAATTACCCCACCAGTTTCCACTTTAATAGTACAGTAGTTTCAAAGTTTTGTACTGCTCTACATTACTACATGTGTATCTGCTTAAATGTTAGGAGGAGCCTACCTGCCACATTAAGACCTTGGAGGTAAGATCTTTGTCTGTCAGGTCCATGGCCAGAACTTTGGCCACGAGCAAGCGTCTGCTCTCTGAGAGAGAGCTCAGACTGGAGAGTGATGTAGGGAACCTCTGTGACATTCCTTCTCTCTGCTTCACCCACTGACACATCCATATCTGGGTGCTCCTCACCGGTTACCTGTCGGCTCTTAGTTGATAAGGCTGGCAGTGTGGCGTTACAGTGGGCTTTTCTTTCTTGCTCTGACATATCTAAAGACAAACTCTGATGCCACTTACGTAGCTGCTTTTTAAAAAAGGAAGACCCAGTGTCTCGTTTTGCTTCTGTATTTGGGTCATGAATGCTGCTGGTAATGTCCTGAGGAGAGAGTTCACAAAATCCCAGAGGTTTATAGGCTGCAAGACTGCTGTGAGACAAGGAATGTTTGATCAGGCAGTTGATTGGTTTGCTCTTCAGATTTCCTAAATGGTGCTGCCGTGGTCCAAGTTTATGAAGGTCAGAATCACTGTAGCTGAGGGTCCTGTTGTTCCACAGAGAAGATCTTAGGGGGCTCTCTACATTCTGCTGCCTCCATAGAGGGTCAAGGTCATTATCACTGGTGAGAGGCTGATCATGAGAGGGTCTGAACCGCAGAGCTGGTGGAATAAGTGGATGAGATAAACAAGTTGGGACAGGAATCCCCTTTCCTCTCATCTCTTTCCCTAGTTGCTGAATGGCCTGTTGAGACACAGTCTTTTCCACCTCCGCTGTGAGGTCGGGGATCTGCAGCCGTCCCTCCTCAATCACCACTTGTCGATTGTCTGCGATGTCAATTAGGAGCCTGCACACCAACTGGACAATTTTTGGCACATTCTTCATCTGCCGAGCCTCATAGCCATGCAGCAGGTGGCGCTGCCTGGTGAGGTACTGAGACAAGGTGACGGCACTTGCTTTGGGTTCTGCACAGGAGAAGACACTTCTAAGAGGAACCAGGAACTGGGCAAACTCCCTGACACAGAGCAGTTGGCCTCTGGTCTGGATGGAGTTGGGTCTCTTGGCTCTCACAAACAGGATGGCCTGGTCAGCAGTCATCCGGGATGTGAAGACCAAGTAACAGGCCAACAACACACCTACATGAAGAACAAAATAAATAAATACAAAGCCAATATTTTACAAGCATAGATGAGGATTTAATCTCTTCCAAACTGTTATTACAAACCTGTTCTTCCAAGACCAGCATGGCAGTGGATGGCCATTTTCCCCTCCTGGACAGCAAATGACATGACTTTAACCATATCAAGGATTGTAGTAAGGGATGCCACACCATAGTCCTTCCAGCCAAAATTGTAGTAATAGACTGAAATATAAGTCAGAGGGTTGAATTTAGAGCTGTTCAATATTTTCTTAAGGCAGTTTCAGAAATGGAACATGTAGCATTGCTGGCTTCATCTAACTGTTAAAGTAAAGCCTTTTTGTCATTCAGATATAAAGAGTAATTTCACATTAAAGAGTACAATATCAATTTAGCATTGCACTCCTACTCATTGTTGGATTCATGATGGACAGTTAAAAAAAGATCAAAATCAAGCAGCGGAAACAGTCTTTTTGATTCCTTGTCAAAACCTGGCACCTGCATTACCTACAATGCCACTTACTGCTTTCTCTGGTAAGCTCACTTCTTTCTAATTCCATACCCCCAGATTTTTTCTCAAGCGACATCACTTGAGGACATTTATCAGATTTCACACAGCTCTTTCTGGAGAGACAAAATGCTTTATACACCTTTTTTTCTCATATGCAGTAGGCTGAAGGTAGACTGGTAAAAAATTAGTGGTAGATCTGATATCAGAATGAAAAGCTCGATCAAAGCTCTTTGATAACTTAAAATAGGCTCTTTTGAAGTGTTTCCTGCTTTATTAAACTGATTTTGATCTGACAGCATTCAATTCGGACATGTGTAGTGTAATTTATCAATAGATATGTGGTGAGCAGGAAAAAATGATGAGGAGATATAATGAAACAGTAGCCTTTTTTTATGAAAAACTAATGGTGTAATTTGATGAGGTGATCAAGAATGGACAATAGACCTAACCAATGTTTTAATGGTGTAAATACTGCAAGCCAATGAAATGGTCAAATAGGCGTGGAAAATCACAGCCAAAAGAAGTATAAAGAGGGACACACACCTGTATAGATCAGAGTACTTCTGGTGTAGCTTGAATGCACTGTGAACTGCTCTCAGGTCCTTTTTGCCAGCAATAAAGACTATGCTGCCTTGAACTCCTCCTTGGTTTCAAGTTACTACACGTTAAAAGTGATACAGAAATGTCCAACCTTGTAAGACTGTCATCATGACTTTTATGTAAAAGTCACTGGTGCTCATTAAGACATGAGACCAGCATGTTAAATTTCTATCACATCTACATAAAGAGGTGCATGCACGGGAGGGGCTCTGGAGAGTTGTTCATAAAAATGGAATGTGAAGAAAAGTGCATGATAAAGACCTACAGCAAGGTGACAAAGTGTGTCAAACCATAGACAGTTGTTATTCAATATGTAGCTGATGCTTTGATGAGGTGACTCAGGTAGAGATCTCAGAGATCCTAATATGTGGAATCCCTTGGTAATTATTCGGTTACTAGCGACCACATCACGATCCGGATGTAGGCAAAACACAACACTGAGTGCACTAAGGAAAATTATATATCCACCTTAGTCTCTCATCAAATAACTAACGCTGCTACTTATTCTCTTATTCAGTATCTTGGCACACTACAAATGTGTTCAATAGAGACTAATTTTCTGCCACTATGCTTTAGTCATACAGTCTTCTCTACACCATGTACAAATATTGAAAGAGCTTTAGTCTTCCTAATAGAGGCCATGGGTGCACTACTTATTCATAAATAAATCCATGATTTAGTTTACATGTTAAAATAACATTATGTAACTTTTTCTAAACAGCTGCAACGCAACAGTGAACTGTGAATTACAGGACACTGGCGCAATAATTTGTTGTTGGGCCCTGAGTCCAAGTGGCTATGAGTACTGATGATAGCATGGACCTAGAAGCTACCAGCTCATGTACTAGTGTTAGTTTTGTCAAGGAATGTTTTTTTCATCCACTCACTGAGCAATATGTATTGTGTTTTGAGGTAGAATATTTTGTTTACTGAATACCAGACACCTTCGTAATGCTACATCTGGCAGTTGGTCGGTATACACATTAGGCAACAACTACTGTATGCTCTTAAAAATGTGTACCATGCAACCTCTTTAACTTTGTGATGCAGAAATTTTGGTGTTAAAAAAGACAAGTTTAATGAAAGCTACAAGCAGCATTGTATGAGCCCTCACACCCCATGCCCGTCGGGGCACCTGCAGCCGTGAGGTTTCCATAGGTGATACAACACAGTTCCGCAACTGCATGACTGCTGGACACAGAATGAATGAGTCAAAAATCTCTTACTGCGTCCATCAGTTGCATGTTGGCATCATGGACGAAGGCCGCCACCTGCATAGATAGAGGGGCTTAAGCCTTTGTCCTTTTGCCCTCAGACGTGACAATTACCCTCTTGGCTGGTTTTAAGTATAATAAACATCTCTGACCTAATGTGAAATGCCTCTTCATCAACCTGCTGGGAGTACACTGAATTCTTCAGCTAAGACTGTAATCAAAGGTGAAGTTTGTGGCAGATTGTCAATGCATATTGTCACTTCTTAAATAATGCTATGTCATTTTTTTTGACAAATGATTTTTTTGCTAAGTCAGTCTTCATGATGCTGCACTCTGATAAATCACTCAGTTGAACAGATCATGCGATCCTACCTTGTATAATGGCCAAGTTTTGCCATTTGCCAAGTCACAAGACAGAGTGACTTAGCAAATGTATAAGCTTTTCAAGATGGCGACCGCTTTAAAAAGAAAGAAATTCTACCTAGCTAGTGAAGTTATTACCATGATGCAGGACTTGTTCCCTATTGGTAAGTAAAAAAGTTTACTATAATATAGACTAGGCTATAAATGTTACATAGTTATTTAGTCTTTTACAGAGGATACAGGTGCCAAATGAGCTGATGGCATGGATAAGAGTGTTTCCATGTGCTCTGCCAATCAAGGGGAGAAAGTTCCAGGACCTTCAATCCATGAAAGATGTCATGCCCGCTTAGTGTCATCACTTCTTTGACAATTTGCCATATAAATAGGCATCAGTCAAGATAACTGAGAATGAAGATTCATGGGATGAATTGTTTTACAATAAAAACCCAGCAAAGATGGAGGGAGAAGTGAGGACATGCCTCCTCCGCATTTGGTTTAGTTGGTTAGTTTGTTAGTTGTGCTTTATTGTGCACAGAGTTGAAAAATCATTTTACATTATCACAGAGGAAAAGATTACCTGCCATTTGTTTGGTTTAGCTAAAAGAGTGACTACAATAGTGACATTTGAGTTTGCTTATTCCTATAGCTATAAATATTATTATTATTATTATTAGTTACATTTGGACATAGACTGTGTATTTTGCAATGTTGTTTTTAATCACCAAACTTTTGCATTCTTCTTTTGTGATGCTTTTCCAGGCTTTCATCTCTTTCAATTGTTGTTTGTTTTGGGGAGTTGGTCCCTTCAGTCTTCTCTTTAGCAGGTAAAATGTATGCTCTATAGCAGTGTTTCCCAACCTTTTTGAGCCGCGGCATTTGTCTTACTTGCCGCATGACTATGTACTTTTGTATTTAGCGCGATACTGCCTCTAATGGAAGAGCATGTAATTGTTCTGCCTGTCACTACACGCTGCTCGCTTAGAGTACCAATCGGGTTAAATTGGATAATCTTCCATGGCACACCTGATGATTTCTCACGGCTCACTTATGTGCTGCAGCACACTGGTTACACTGGTAACACTGCTCTATAGGGTTTAAGTCTGGAGATTGACTTAGCAAGTCTAAAACCTTCCACTTCTTGCTCCTGATGAACTCCTTTGTTGTTTTGGCAGTGAGTTTTGGGTCATTATGTTGCAGCATGATGAAGGATCTCCCAATCACTGTGGTTGCATCTTTCTTTAAATTGGCAGACTTCTGAGTTCATTTTGCTGCTGCCATCATGTGTTACATCACCAATGAAGATTAATGTGCTTGTCCCAGAAGAAGCCATGCAAGCCCAAGCCATGGCATTACCTACACTGTGTTTCACAGATGAGCTTATATGTTTGGATCATGAGCACATCCTTTCTTTCTCCAAACTTTAGCCTTTCCATCACTTTGGTAAAGGTTAATCTTTGTCTCATCAGTCCATAAAACTTTGTCCCAGAATTTTTGAGGCTCATCTCTGTACTTTTTTCGCAAATTCCAGTCTGGCCATCCTATTCTTCTTGCTAATGAGTTGTTTGCATCTTCTGGTGTAGCCTCTGTACTTTTGTTCATGAAGTCTTCTGCGAACATTAGATTGTCATACCTTCACTCCTGCCCTCTGAAGGTTGTTGCTGATATCACTAACAGTTGTTTTAGGGTTTTTCTTTAAAGCTCTCACAATGTTTCTGTCGTCAACTGCTGATGTTTTCCTTGGTCTACCCGTTCGACGTCTGTTACTTAGTTCACCAGTGGTTTCTTTCTTCTTCAGGACATTCCAAATAGTTGTACTGGCTATGGCCGATGTACAATGCCTCTGATTGATTTTCCATCTTCTCTCAGCTTCACAATTGCTTGTTTTTCACCCACAGACAGCTCTAACTGTAAATGAAGTCTGCATGGGCAAAACCCAAATCTGAAACTGAGAGTAGACATTCAGCACTATTTATTGTTTGAATAATCAATGTAGTAAGACACACCCAGGCAACAAAAAACACCTGTCAGTCACATGTTCCAATAATTTTGCTCACATGAAAAATGCATGGGTTCAAACAAAATGTGCTATCTTCTAAGTTGCGTATTAGATCCAGATGTAAATACCTGGAAATAAAAGCTGAAATCTGTTGATCTCTTGTCTCATATTCATCTTTTGATGTCAAACCTAAATGTTTTCAGTATACAGCAAAAATAAAGGAATTGGCCTCACTGTTCCAATACTTTTGGAGGGGAGTGTACATGTAAAGTTTGGGGCAGATTGGACAATTTACCTGTGAGTTAGAGCAACAGCAAATTTCACTGCGACACATTGAAATTTGCCATGCCACCACAGACACACCCTCCAATGAAAACTAAAAAGCTTTGCAATTTAACATCATCTATGACTTTAATTTACTCTGACCAAATCTGAAGTCAGTCTGATGAAGTTCCTAGAAGGAGCTCATTAAAGTACAAGGCTTGGAAATGGTAAAAAGTGTGCAAAGATTGCACAGCAAATTCAAAATGGCTGCCTTCCTGTTGGGTTTACGTGACATGGGACAAATGGACAAATGACGGGGTTTTTGCGTGTGCAAATTTCTTGAGTTTTCAAGCATGTCTCGGGCCTCAAAAATATGATTATATTTTATGGAGAATAATAATAAACTTGAGAGATCCAATAATCCTAAATATCACCAGTCTGAATTCATGAACAGCAGGTGTAAGCAGATGTAGGAGCAAAAGTTAATTTTCAATAATTTTTATCTTGAGACTAATGCATGACATTTCTGTATAATTACAAATTAATGTTAGCATGACAGTATGATTTGAAATTTTCAGTATACAATCCCAGATGATATCTAGGACTTAAATATATTTTTTGCAATCACCTACTGAATCTCCAAGTCATACTACATATGAATATTGGTTTGTGTCCTGTTTTAGAGAGTCTACAGTGTGTTGTGAGTGAAGGTGGGCATAGAGACTCACTGCCTGCCTCCATAAAAGTTTCAGGGTGATAAGTGAAACCACTCTCATGTTCCAGTGGGTTACCACAGCTTGCATGTTCTCCAGGCCGCTGCAGGTTAATGACAGTCTTCAAACCACACCTGAGCACAGCAATAAAAGTTTGAGTCAGTGCATAGAGCAAGCTGCATGACAGACCTCCAAAAGTTAACAGAACTCATACAGCACCCTCAGAAAGTACTCAGACCCCTTCACTTTTTAAATTTTGATATGTTGCACCCTTATGCTAATATATATATATATATATATATATATATACACACATATATATATATATATATATATATATATACATACACACACACACACACACATACATATATATAGATATATATATATATCTATATATATATATATATACTGTATCTCACATTGGCATAGGTATTTAGAAACTTTGCTATGACAGCTGAAAGTTAGCTCAGGTGCCTCCAGTTTTTCTTGATCATCTTTAAGATGTTTCTACACCCTGACTGAAGTCTACCTATGCTAAATTCAATTTACTGGACATGACTTGGAAAGGCACAGACCTGTCCATATGAGGTCTCACAGCTGAGCAAAAAACAAGCCATGAGGTCAAAGGAACTGCCTGCAGAGTTCAGAGACAGATCTAGAGAAGCTAAAAACTTTCTGTGCATTGAAGGTTCTCAAGAGCACAGAGGCCTCAAAAATTCTTAAATGGAAGAAGCCTGGAAACAACCAAGACTGTAGCTAGAGCTGGCTGCCCGGGCCAAACTGAACCAACAGGGGAGAAGGGCCTGAATACTTTCTGAGGGCAAGACTGCTGGACCAGACCATTTACCAACCAACCTTCACTTCACTGTTGATATAAATTTTAATAAATCCAACTACAGTTTGAAATTCTACCTGGTTGAAAGAAGGAGACTACTGTACCTTTGAAACTGTTCAATTATATTATATTTCTCTATGATTTCTGTGGAAGGCCTTGCCATAGCTAGCAAGTTGTCAGTAATCCTGTAAGTGGAGAATAAGACAATGTTAGGTCATGTTAGGTCAGAGAAGTTGTTGTATAACCAACAAAAAGCAATGCTTTGAAAGTTATAACTGAACAAAAACACATCTCTCAAGACCTCAAGATAAAAGAGATATCCAATGTTCCTGGAGATATAATGATGCACTGAAAGAAGAAGTAGTTAAGATCTGACTTAACTTAGTTGAATTATTCTATTTTGACATTAACACAATGCAAAGGAAAAACCAGGACAAATGTACTGATGTGTACTTCAGTGACATGTACTAAACATGATGGATGCTAGGAGAAAAAAAAGCATGCACACTGAGGGCTGTGCAAAACATAGTAGTATGACTAGACAATGTACCAGGATGAGTAGAGTCCTTTGATAGCTTGTTCCCCATCACTCCAGCGAGAGGGATTTTCATATTTACAGGCTTTCCCTCCACAGGCCATGGAGCACTGCATGTGACCGGGGATGACATGCCTCAGGGTCTCCCCCATCTTGGTGTACTTTGCTGTGGGGACCCTCACACTGGCTGGGGAAAATACAAAAAAAGAAACGTAAGAAAGATTTTATAGTACCCATCAGTATGTTTGAGCTTTCCTTGCATCTTCATCAATCATTCTCAAACCTCTAAATACTAAAACACTGGTTATTTCTTCAGTGTGGTTATATCTAGTGTTGTGTTCGGGGAGGCTAAGGCTGGTTCACGCTGATCACCACCATTACTCTGTGGGAGGAGGAGGAGAGGATCTCCAAGACAGAACTTTGTCTGTGCTGCAGGACATTCACAAGGATGTCCAAGGCAGAGTGCCAATGGTCATGCCTCCTCCTGCTTGCCGTCATCTCCCCAGCTAAGGAGCACCGTCCACTATACTGCTGCATTTTGCAGCGCTGGCTGTGCTGCGACCTGCGCTGCAAGCCGCTCTGCATTAACAAAGGCCCCTGACTCAACAGCTCTGTCCCCATGGTAAATGGCACAACAATCACCCATTGGCAAAGACAGGCAAATACAACATCAATTCATCAGCAGCATCAGAAGTGTCACCATGACAACAATCTCTGAAGCCATCAGTGGGAGGTAGATGGGGATGAATGCTGTACACACACAAACACACATTCACATAGATCTGAGGCAAGTGGCTTGTACCTGAAAGAGAAAAATGCCTTACTCACTTGCTTAAAAGACCATACATCTGTTGGTGTACAGTCCTGAACACGTAACACCAATCAGTATTAACAATAAAACACCTTTCTCTGCTTTTGACTGGATCAGCAACAGCTAAATGGTTTAAATAACACACAGATATTTGGCATTTGACTGAATAACACTATGAAATCTGTTAATATCAAGCATCTTTTTGAAAGTGTGAAAGGACTACTTTTGTTGGTTATTTTCATAATAACTTAATCTGTTAGTTGTGTTCTTCTCGTAATATATTGATATTTGGTCTAGAGAACTTAACAATTTGAGAATCCACAAATGAAAATGAAAACTGAAAATGATTGAAGTGAAACTGATTATTTTATAAATTTGATTATTCTGTCTAATGAGGTTCAGTTAAGAATATAAAATTAAACTGAAATGAAATTTTAAAAAAGCAAGAAAATTCACATTTAAAGCTGGGCCTAGCTTGGTCAACTTGATTGTTGAGGTTGTTGATTGTTGATTGGCAGGAGGTTGCGGTTCCCCCAAAACCAAGACCTCACGCCACAAGATCAATTTCTTCCCGTCTGCAACTGGGAAGAACCCCCCGCCCCAAACACACACACACAGACTGTGACTGTAATCCCCCCACCCCCCACTACACGTTACATCTATGCGTTACATTAATGCCCATCTGGACAATCACTGCCACCTTCTAACATTTTTTGCACTCTACACTTCACACTTTACACTTTACTTTTTAATTATGTATATTGTGTAAATCAAGCCTGAAGTATACTATATTCATCTTGCAGATCTTACGCTTAAATTAACAGCAGACCTAATCACCAGCCATATAAATAACATTCATTTTCATGACAAGAAAGATCTGTTGTGTTTATATCAGCTGAACTTAACCATGTACATCACCTGAAAGCTTTGTTTCATTGCTAAAGTAAGCTTACAAAGAGCCAGCCCTGGTCTGACTTCAAATTAAAACTTCAACATTATATAAATGGCATTTAACTTCACTCACTCAAATAAAGTGTATAGTCATTACCATAAAAACCACCAGCTTTCCTCCTGTTGACTGCTCTCCTACCTGTCTCCATCTCTGTGCTGATGTCTCCACTGCAGGTTGCGGTTATGGAGTAAGGCAGGTCACTCAGTACGCTGACACCAGCTGCCATGGCAGAGGGGCTGAAAGATGTGAATAAACATTGTGTCAAAGGAAAATGGAAAAAAAAAAAAATCAGCTTACAGGCACAAGCTTTGGTTGTGCTGATAATGCAAACAGTCACAAGGTGCATACACAACTGAGAGATGAGGAGCATGAGGAGCATGAGGAGCATGAGCAGCGTTGCCTGGTAGGATAACCCAGGGGAGAGAGGGAAATGTGCAAACTGAGCTAACAAGTCAGCAGCTCAGCACCTCTGGGAGCAAGTGGGCGCGGCCTGGGGACAACAGTGGAGCTGAGAGCACATCCGAGATCCAAGGTGATGAGTTACAAACTGCACTGACTTCAACAGTGCCAACACAAGGTAAATGGAGAAGTCTCAGGATGAACATACGCCAAAGTGGCCTCATCACAGTCAAGTAGAACATAATTTCAATATGTTTTGAGTTGTAACCAGTTATATTTTAACTGCATTAGAGAATTTTACATGGCTGATGCCAATCAATTATTCAAGGGACCACATCCACTCACTATTGTGCAGCTGCAGATCAATACCTCTTACCTTGCACATCTGATTTATGTAGCCTAATATCAGTGTGTCAGACTTACCAGAATGTCAGTTTTACTCTAAATATCCTATTTCTACTATTTGCCTAATTTATGTGCACTCATTTAATATCAGCTCAGTGTATGAGTTTTGATGTCATTTACGGTCACGTTTCTCTCCTGCCTGTTTCAAATTTAAAAATACTGAACCTTACTTTCAAAAATAATCAGTAGATCATTCAAAAGCAGGATTAACAATGGAAACCATATACACACAATCCTGAGAGGTGGTCTGATCAGCTAAAAGTGAGAACACCTGTGTAGCTTTCAAGCCACCATATACAGTATTCTTTGAGCGCTTGTGTAGAATTTTACTGATAAAATGATCTAAACATTTGCATTTTAGTACATTAAATAGTAATAGTTAATTCAAAAACAGTGGTTTCTTTTATTTAAGGCCATGATTTGAAAATAATACTTTGTATAATTAGGCTGGAATAGTTGTTTAACTGCTAATCATCCAAAGGCCCTTGGAGGAACAGTGTTTAAGAAATGGTATAGAGCTGGAGTGGAATGTGTCAAAAACCTTTTTAAAGATGGTATATTCATGTCTGCTGCTCAGCTAGAGAAGGAGTATGGAATTCCCTCAAGAACCAATTATTTCAGATACTTTCAGGTTCGAGATTCTGTGAAAAAGACATTCTCCTCATCCCTCGAGTTGCGTGGATAGATGGACTGGACATGAATCCGACTCTTAAAGGGGTGGTTTCCATGCTCTATGTGAATATCCAGAGGGCGGCCTCCCCATCCCTTGATTACATAAAAAGGAAATGGGAGGAAGAGTTAGAGTTGGATATATCTGATGTTAACTGGAGATGGGCAGTGGAACTGATACACGCTTCTTCTGTATGTGTTAGACACGGGTTGATACATTTCAAGGTGTTACACGGACTTCATTTATCAAGGGACAAACTGGCAAGAATTTATCAGGGGGCTGACCCGACTTGCCCAAGATGTAAACAGGTGCCAGCCAACATATGTCACATGTTCTGGTCTTGCCCAAGGCTGAAAGAGTTCTGGGCCAAAATTTTTAGAACCTTCTCATCTATCTATAATAGAGATATAGAGCCCGGTCCTCTGGCAGCCATCTTTGGGGTGACACCAGGGGGAGCACAACTAACAGTTACTTAAAGGAAAGCAATAGCATTCTCCTCATTGTTGGCCAGGAGACTGATTTTATGTAACTGGATAAAAGCAACACCGTCATCTCATAAACAATGGATAGAGGAGGTGATGGCACACCTTAAATTAGAGCATCTTAGACTTACTTTGCAGGGCAACACTAAAAGTTATTGTAAGGTCTCACAGCCTTTTATTTCTTATTTTGGACATGAGTATTCATCTGCTCCAACATAGTTGGCAGCTTGTAGGCACAACCCCCCCACGCCTCTCATTTATTGACCTTTTTTTTGTTATCAGAGAGTGTCTGGGCCACATTGGTGGTGGCTGTGTCTGTTGTCTGGTATTAGTATGACCTAATTTGTTATTCTAGGAGTCTCACTGACTTCGTCTGAATGGGATGTTCGCTGTGTTGTACAAATGTGAAAAATCAATAAAAAAACTTTGATTATTATCTGCTAATCATCATGCTATTGTATAAAGGTGACATGTCACTGAAAACGATCTTTCACAACTTCAGAGACAGGTCACATTAAGGTCACAATGCCACTTCTGTCAAGAGTAACTGCTCCTGTAGTCTGTGAATAATTGATGGTGTAAAGTTAGAGCCTTTTTCCATTCACATCTGTTTGTGGACTTCTTTTACACTGTAATCCACACTTCTCATTACAAACTGATGTGGCACCAAAACCTAGTGTAGGATTTCTCGTAAGCACTGGCTATTGGTTGGATGGCTAGACATTAAAACATTTTCAGCCAACTGCTTTCTTACTGTTTAAAGTCACATCATCATCACTTTTTCTATTATAACTATAATCTAATAGTTCATTGGACGTCTGGATCTTATGTAATCAGAGAAAAAGCTGAAGCAGCTCCTCTCACAGCCCCTGCAGATGTCCCGCCCAGGGCCATCACAGGGAAAGGGAGATTTTTAACGTGATACTCCTTTATTCTGTATTGTTAATGATTTTAATTACTTGGTCTGTTTGGAAACCTGTATGGATATTTCAGCTACCAGTAAAAAAACCCCTGAATGATGAACACTGGAATCAGGAAAGATTCAACAGGAATCTTGATCTACAAATGAAACACAGTGAGCTGTATTAGTTGTTTAACAATAAAATAACAATAGATAATGATCTGTTCAATCGGTCTGTTCAACTGGAGCCTGACGCCACTTAGCATTGTTTATGAAAAGCCCTTAATAACAAGCTGGTGAATGAGAAGGTTTTCCTCACAACATGCCTGCACATCAAATATTAAAAATTATGTGAAACTGAGCCAATAAAATGACCACAAATAAATCTCATCATTCAACCACTAATCAAGAACAAATTCAATACAACTCTTCACACATTTGTGGAGGATCCATAAGTTCAGGTCCACTGGGAAACCAGTGTGTCACTGGACATGAGGAAGATGGTGCAAAGAGTTATCTCTAAGAGGTGCTGCTAATGAGTGTGGGATCTGAGAGTCATTTCCACTGAGTGTGTTAATAAAGCAATATGGCTGACAAGATGGTGCTGCTAACACCATGTCAAATCTATGATAATGAGTCTGGTAGGATCAGATCACAACAGACAAAGCAGCAGGACAGACAGCCTTCACAATGCTACAGGTACAGCTTTCTGTCACAGTGAAATGAGTAGAATCTCACTCCAAAGTGTACTGCTGGTATTTATTGGCAACTAATTTAGTTAATTGCCATTATCGCCTGGTAGCATCATATGTCAAATGAGTACTTACCAGTGTGGGAGAGGATCTGATGAGACTAGAAAATTGAAAATGGGAGGTCTCATAATTAAAGGCTGCTCAATGGATAGTGCTTTATCTACTGATCACTATTTCTCTGTAGAAGGGTGACAAATTGTTGTTAAAAAGCATCTTTTGCAACTCCAGAGATAGATCACATTTAGATCACAGTGTCTCTTCTGCTACGAGTAAGGTTCCTGTAGTCTGTAGGCTATACACCCTCATTATTAAAAATAGCATAAAGTAAAATCACAGCCATGCCTTCAAAAAATGTCAATTTTTTTTATTTTAACACAGGTAAGTCTGTAATTTTTGTTTTCACCATTTTTGCTTGTAAATTATTGCAACAATTATGATGATTATCAGAATTGTTACAAATTATTTTTCTGTCGATTAACTAATTCAGGAATTTACTTATCATTTCAGCTCTAATATACAATTAGTAGTATTTAGGGAGCTACATCTTGTTGAATACACAACTTAATCTTCTGTTTACAGATTATTACCATCGTATGAAAATATATTTGCTCTGTCTCCTCCTCACTCTTCTCCTTATGATCAACAAATTCAGGAATGAAAATACTTTTCATTGTGTAGTAGATAGGGAGTAATTTAAGAAACAGCATCTGACTTGTCATAGCAACTAACGCACAGATGCAATTAATATTAATCATGGTTGAAAAGTTATCACTAAAGTTACTAGTTACACCTTTGCTTTGGTTATAAAACTTATGATACATTATGGAAGCAGAATTACTTGCAAATCTTGGATACAGAGTAACATTCATATTTAATATAGTACCATAGACGGTGAAGGTAAAACACACCTGGTTTATGCACAACAGAAAACTAGCTAAAAAAAAGTCAATTCTTTTAACTCCCAGTATAGGTGTCCCTCATTTTGCTGACAGTGATCAATAATATTGGTCACAACACAGCACGAATATCCGTCTTTGTATCGGCACAGATCCCTTCCTGTAAATGCAGGTGAAAATATGAAGATAGCGAGTGTCAAGAGGATTCCCCCCAAGAATGTGGCAATGTCGAGAGTATAGAACAAAGATTGCTGATGAGTGTGCTGTCATGGGTTACTTGGCCATAGCTATCTCTTTGTGCCGGTGGATACAAATCAAGGTTTCTACTTCAGTCTGCTAACAAGCAGAAGCCTGTCTCGCTATAAGCATTAAATCATTTTTTTAAATCAGTGAAACTTGACGTTAATATAGGTCAGATGTTAATTACCTTTCACCTCGCTGAAATTGTGTTAACTGTGGTTGTACTGTCACAGTTGAAAGTCACAACGATTCTTCTGACAAACATCATATCAATGCCTCGACTTTTATGTAACGTTGGGTTTATGCTGCAAGCTGAAGACTCGACGCTAGCCAATTAGCTTAATATACTGTATTGGCTGAAGCTAATGGCAACACAGCGCCTAACTTACCGATTTCCTGTTGTCTGACACCGGAGCTGTCTTTACAGTTTCAGACATAGTCGGTTCATCTCTCTAAGGCCATTGATGTTTTGTCGCTGAGAAGCCAAAACGGGGTTTTCCACTTGCCACATCATTTGGTCAGCTAAGTAAAGCTAGCTTACTAGCTAACCTAGCAACCTGACATGTTGTCATGTGAAACGGTTCAGTTACGTCACGTGACTACAGACACAGCTGGTATATGGTATTTTAATTTTAGCATGCTGAACACGTGAATTTAAACGTAACTTAGATTTTTGACCCTGGTAATTGATTTGTTTGTCGAAAAGTACTGAAGGCCTAGTACGAATAACTAAAAATAGTAACTGAAAACAGAGGATTTGCAATTATGTTATTATGTTAGATTATTTTATGTTGCACAGCCATGTAACAACTCCCTTGTATTTTTGTTGTTTTTTACGCTTATCCTCAATACTTCATTCTTAAGATATTTTTGTGATGAATAAATTTGAAGCCCTAGTCATAGATAATATGTATATATATTTTAATATATTTAAAAACTCTACCATAGTCTGAACCAGTGGCATTTGAGCTCATAATGACCACATGTTTTGGTGTTGTGTATATTTTATACCACTGGTTCTGGTAACTCTTGTGGAATTTCACATTTTCAGGTCTGGGCCAGAATTTAAGACCTGAGCTACAACCCATTGTTTCTCTGTTGGTCTTCATTAGTTTTGCAAAGACAAAGAAAAATACTTAATAAGAGGCCCCCAGAGAGAGGCGAAATCTGCTGCAAAAATAGTTTATTTAAATATCACAAATTATAACATTCAATAAACCAAGCAACCCTGTGTCGAGTCAAGCGAGAGAGAATAATCTGTCACTGGACATCTATAAATACAGTATATATGATCTATAGGCTTGCTTGTGCAACCATAATCTGAGAACAATACTTTTTAAGCCATCAGCTGGTACATATGTGATGCTAAATCACCTGGGGACAACACTCTCTGCCTGTCCAACTAACATTTTTTTCCAAGACATTGCTACACTGAAAAGATACAATGAACCTAAGCACAGCTGCACAGCAATAATATTAAGTGCCCTATTCCATAAAAAAACAGTTGAGTTCAACACAGGTTACAAATAAAAGTAGGCTAAAGTTCACAGCAGTAGTAGCACTAAAAATACTACCACAACCAATATATTTGATTGAGATGATGTAACACACAATATAAGCTATTTTTGTGACACCACACTCTCTTGTAGAATTGTTCATCTGACATCATAATACATTAGAAAATATACTGACATAGGAAGATGTCATAGTAGTTATGATCAACACAAAACACTTATTTGGGCCCAGGAAACAGACTCCCCATATGAGAAACATCACAGAATCTGTCAAACCATCCTCACTACAGCCTGTTGTACAGTATCACACTGCAATGAGGACAACATCGTGGTCAGTCTGTTGACAAAGGCTACAACAACCCTTATAAGTTACTACAAGACTTTCCTCCCTTTAAAATAACCAGCGCTATCGTCTATTAAGATACTTTTGTTTCCACATCTGGCTTACGCAGTAAATACCCCTAAGGAAAAGAGAAGACCAATGACAATATGGTTTATGAAGTCCTCTGGTGCAGCCTAGTGGCCATTTATTAAAATGATGCTGTTGCTGTGGCACTCCAAAATGTGGTCAGGTGTTTGTTTTAATTTGGGCCTGAGGACTGAAGGGTGCAAACTTAACAACTTAACAATAACAACAATAATAACAATAAACAATAGGGTTATTGTTTATTATTATTGTTATCATTATTATTATATTTACAGGAAAATTAATCACATTTCTGAGAGGCTAAAGGTTTTGTGAAACTTTGCAGATGCATCAGAAGTGGGGTCTTGTGTGTGTGGCAAAATGGCTTGATAACATCCCCCACATTACAATGAAGTAGCCCTGGCCACATGTTTGAACCACATGTATGAAATTTGGTAGGTAGGTGGCTTACGTAACATCCCAGGACTTACAAAAAAGTCTTTTGGAGCCATACCCTGAACCCAAAAGGAAGACTGCTATTTTGATTTTAATATACATTTTTCATATGGCCCTTTTCAGGGCTCATACGAACTCCTCCTGGACACTTAAACAGATTGATTATAAATTTGATCAGTGGAATCTAAAGACGATGATGTTAAAGCTTTCCAGTTTTCATTGAAGGTGGCAGCAGCATGGGAAATTTCAATGTTGTGCCATGAAACAGGAAGTTGTTGTAACTCAGATATTTTGTCGAATCTGCCGCAAACTTCAGTTTGATAAGAATTGTACCCTGAAGATATCTACATGAAAGCGTAGCAAAGCATGTTTAATTCTGTAATCTACTCCTCCTAGTGGATCGATGATATACACTTCGAATGTGGACAGACAGGAATCAAGACCATGATAATGCTTTATTGTGAATATTGTGAGCCTTGGTTGAACAAGCTTGTCATGGCAGTGGCAGAACAGAAAGTAGCTGTAACTGACATAAACATTGTTCAGTCTACCCCAAACTTTACATGTTTGATAAGGGTCCCGCCTGCGTCTTTTGTTTTTCCAACCTACTTTACATGAATCCACGCCCACTTCCGCATACCAAAATCGTCAAAAAAAAAAAAAAAAAATGTCATGTGCACGGGAACGGACCTGGTTTCATCTAAGCAGGTTGGAAAAAAAGATGTTCTATATACTATGTAGAACTATGGTTCTAACCATAGACTGTATAAAGATGCACGTCGTTTCTGGGTCTGAAAAATGTGCTTTAAACCTGCATTCTATTAAATGGCCAGCAGGGGGCGACAAGTCCTCCTTCTCACTTGATTTAATACAAGCAACCTCACGGAGCAGTGTATTTGATGCCATTCACCTGGCTTCGGAGACGGGACACTGCATCAACAACATTCCTATTCTCAAATGGGTTGTTATGAGGATGCCAGAAAACCACGTTCAGTTCAGCTTCCTCTAACCAACCTTATAGATTTTTTTTATTTTCTGTCTGTCATCACAGGTTGAATTTCTTGCCTTTGACTTTGTTTCTTAGGTGATAAAGCAACATTTTTAAAGACAGAATTTAAGAAATATAAAACCAGAATTAAATGCAGTCTGAATGCAGCACAGTCAGAAGTCAGCTAGAAGTGAAATCAGGACCCACCTTTATAATTTGTGATCGGTTTGTTATATTGAATTTTAAACAAACTTACTGTGATAATGGTACTGAATGCATTTTTCATTAAGTACATGTTACTGCTAACTGTTTCTTCAGCAGGAATCTTACAGGACACTTTGGTGAATCTGTGTTTTCAGTGTCATTAAAATGGTTAAGTACATAAGACAATTTTGGGGACAGAACTAACTGACTCTTAATATCTGTCATTTGATCTTCATTGATACCTTTATTGCAAGTTGAGAAGTACATTAATTCAGTAACACCAGATAGATGATGATGATGATGAATGTAATAAATGGACGAACTAAACAATGTAGTGCACAATTTACACTTAACCGTAACTATTAAAAAATTAAAAAATAAAATACAGCTGTGGATCAAGATAAAGTTGTATCCCAGTAACAAATACAATTTACAGAGAAAATGAAAAATAATACATAGCTTACAGTGTGATGTAGAAGTGTAAGACTACCACTTAAACAATGACTATAAATGAGTGTGGCCATAACAGTCTTCAAAAACCTGCAGGTCTTGTCAGTGTTTGCTGGATTGTCACCACCCTTCCACCTGCAGATCTGGGTGGAGACAGACGATGACCTTTATGTCTGGATACTGCAGGTGGAGGTGGTGCAGGTCCTCCATTGTTGCAAAAAGGGTGCAGCTATCTCTAATGATCCAAACCATGGCTGATGTTACCAAATATTATTATGTCATATTATGGGCAGAAAAAAAAAACAAAAGAAACACCACTCTCATTAGATGAGCTCCATACTATTATCTGAAACTACATTATTCCAGGAAATTTCCTTACAACCTTTAAATATAGTCTGTTATTAGCTGATAGCTAGCTAACTTTAATTAACAAAATTGACCTGTTATCTGCTGTAATTTAGTAATCACAAAGTTAGGTAATGTATACTTAACTTAAACAATGTAACTACAATATTTTTAACACTTAGCAATAAAATTTACCTAAAATTATGGAAGCTAACTTAGTTAGCAACTTAGCACGGCGAAGCTGTGAATCCGGTGCTATCAGGTTGCCGGTGTAGGTGGGCGGGTAAAGTGTTCTCATGCTCCCCGTCGGACCCGCTCTC
Source organism: Lates calcarifer (assembly GCF_001640805.2). Taxonomy (NCBI): domain Eukaryota; kingdom Metazoa; phylum Chordata; class Actinopteri; family Centropomidae; genus Lates; species Lates calcarifer. The sequence goes on from NC_066844.1 coordinate 11,961,512, forward strand.
TCCAGCTCCGCCCTTTACCTAAATATGGTTACTTCCGGTTTTTTGGTTGCAAAAAAAAACGAAGATGGCGACGGCCAATTTCCAAACTCACATAGCTTAGATAGCTTCAAAACAGCAGTTCATAAACCAATGGATGACGTCACGATGGCTACGTCCATCTTTATATACAGCCTATGGTTCTAACCCAGTTTAGATGAATCCACGCCCACTTCCATAAAACGAAAGCCTCAGTGAAATGGGCGTGTACGGAAATGGACATGGTTTCATATAAATAGGGTTGGAAAATCTGCTGTGTCCAGAAAGACTCACTCATTTCCTACCGTTTACTCCCATATAAGGAATTCAATGTAGTGGACTATATAGTGGGCTCATCTGTGAAATGTTAAAACACTTTTGGACACTACTCGGGTTGTTTTCGCTGCGCCGTTAATGTTGGCTGGTAAAGATCTGTAGTAAATATTTTCAGTTTGCCGCTGCCTTCTATTAAATTAAATGTGAGACTTGATGAATTTGTTGCTCTGCATTGAAACTTTTATTCTTTTATTTTCTAATCTGTAAGCTCCTCAATAACTATATTTAACTGTACTTACATGTCCCTTTATGTGTTAATTTACACTTTGTCTTGATGCTTTTCAAGTTTTATGTAAAAAGCACTTTGAAATGGCTTGTTGTTGAAACGTGCTGCACAAATACACTTGCCTCGCGGCCGTTTGACTCTATGTACTCTCGTCTGTCTGCCGTGTTTCCCTCTCTCACAGCGCGAATGCAATGCATGACGGGATATATTGCTTGGTTATTGGTGATTAGTCTGGTTTTTCACATGGAGGTATTATAAGAACTGGATACGGCCTTGTAGCCATTTTTTTCCAGTGGCCACTCGCGGTACTGCAACGAAAAATACCATGCGGCCCAAAAAGCATTTTCTCCATAGGCCACCAGCTGTAAGCACAATCAATTAGCACTCTTACTATTTAACATTTTTAAGCCATGAAGTTTTAACTCACACTATGCACGGTCATGTTGTGTCTTGGAAACTAGGATCCTTGCTAGTTTACAGTGGATGCTGTGTGACGTATAAAATTAAAGGTAAAACTGAATGAATGACTCAAAGCCGAGCCTTCATTTTCACACAGTATGATATTTGGATTTTGTGGTTTAGCATTGCATTTATCAGTCACTCGTCAGCCTTTGTTCTTGAACGCAATTTTTTAAAAATCAGTATATTAGCCTCGTAAGAATGACTGGTAAGACACTGTAGGTGACTTTTTCATAGCTCCTAACTTAAGTTTTTTTTCTGGGTATTTTAAATTCGTAAGTCATTTACCATATGTGATAGTTTATGTGATCTGTGTGTGCTTGCTGTGTCTTATCTTTTTATATACAGCCTATGGTCTTATCCACCGATGACTGAAGTTCATTAAACCTGTCCGTCTGGAACAATCACATTTATTTATTTATTCAAGGCTTAAACTGTCTCAGTGTGATAAATCCTCATCATGTAGTAGATCACGGATGGAGCTGGTCGTGGTGATGAAGCGGGACCTGCCATACCTCAACCTGAAGTTCTCAGGAATGTTGATCATGTTCTCCTTCCATCACGCACAGCCACCAGTGGACGACAGTTACATAAATCTAGTGAAAAAAGTATATTTGAGATCCTTAAACCCACTATCAGGGGCAATAAAGCTGCTGTAACTAACTACAGTAGCCGTTACAGGAGTATGCTCATTAGCTTGGCTATTACAAATTACATGTGGCTCATGTCTAGTTTGTCAGAAAACAGTCACAAATTAAAGAGCTTCACCCTCAGATATTTGCACTTATTTTCATTTTTAAAATATTAATTACAATTATTAAACTATTAAACACAATTTAATAGTGTCTTAAAATAAATACATAATAATATTTAATCTAATTTATTTATCCTGACTGTAGCTTTGGAGAACAGTGAAACAATGAACAGAAGTGTAAGTAATAACACTAATTAAAATTAACTATTAACTAGCACTGCACATATGAATATGCCTTTTAATATAAAAAGTTTTTTAAAAATGTGTAAAATCTTAGTGATAACTTTACCTGCCAAGTCATAGTTGTATGTCACATACAGAATCACTCTCTCATTTCAAAAAATGGCCCAAACAAATTCAATTAATGCTCAACACAAATGAATCATGATATTAACGATTTCAGTGTTTAATACTATCTTACTTTATAGATTACGTTCATTGTTGGTTGCTGTTGTCATATGCACAAGTTACATCCATGGTTTAAAGCCAGTCCCGTTTAAGTTTTATTATACATCCATGAAGCCCCCTAGCATAGCACTCACGAACGAGCTGCGCCAGGACGCGGTTTGCTCGTTCTCGTAACCCAGAGGCATGACGGGAGTAATACTACTGCTCATATTCAGTGGGCCACATTACGCGGAAGTACACCCGGAAGCCAGAAACTTTTTTTGCCGTATGTGCCAGGCGAGCTACTCTGATAGGACTGAATGGCTGCCAATTTCAATCCATTATCCAGGTCTCATGACACATCGATGTAAAACATCTTTGGTTTTTCACTACTTTTCACGATGCACTGTGGGATACTTTGAGTCCACTATATAGGGTGTAATAATTCTCACTATACAGTCAGACAGCACTACAAACTGGCAAAATGGCACTAGTGCACATAGTGAGTAAGGGGTAAGGAATGAGTGAGTGATTTCGGACACAAACATTGTCTATGGTTGGAACGTCGTCTGAGACCACAGCCACTTCCATATAACAAAAGCCTCATTGAAATGGGCGTGTATAGAAATGGGCATACTTTCATTTAAAGTGGATTGGAACATCGTTTTCCAACCTGTTCAGATGAAACCACGCCCATTTCCATACAACAAGCCAGAAATGGATGCCTCGACAGCTGCGGTCCAATAGTCAAAATAGTCACCTTTCCTACCACTTTTTCTTGACCTCAATGGATAACGTTGTGAAGTCAAGGAAAGATGCAAATGAGACCTGATAAGGAATTAAACCAACTTCATTTATAACATGTAGAAGACATGTACAGTGACAAACTCGGCGCTGTAGGCTACAATTGTGCGACTGGTCCTGAGTAACTTAAATTCAGACAGAAATGTATGGTTTCCTGGTATAGGTGCTTGTACATTTTTTATACGTTTGTTAAGTAGAGAAAATTATTTTTTTGAGGGTGTAAGGATTTTCAGAAGTTTTAGAACATTAAGCAGGTGCTCTGTTGTGTTTACATGTTCGTGGATCTGCCGCGGTGTAACTATGCTCTAAACGCTGCAGTTGCAAGGAATTATTGGATGGCATTCTTTCTTTTCCTTTCATAAAGGAAGGTCCAGTGAATCCTATCCTAAAATAGATAAGATAGGAAGCACCTCTCCTAAACAGAATTGAACCAGCACTTATCATGGCTGCCCCTGAGATACTTCCGGATCATCTCGCTCAGTTAGGAATCTTCCTAATCAAAAAGGACTACTGGACAGCAGCCCTGTTGTCATATGGAAACCGCACTCACACAGTTTCACAAAGACGGCCACAGTAGCTTGGAAAACACCTATTTGGGCATTGAAGTTGATGAATTTACCAAGTGTACTTTGCCAGATTGCAGCTGTTGAGGCTTTCCATATGGAAGTGGGTGTCGTTTAATTTAAATTAGGTTGGAAAATGCTGGACATGTCCCGGCCTGATGAGAAAAACCAAGCCATTAAATCCAAAGAAAACTTAATGTAGACTATTTAGCTCAGTGATCTGCTCATATCAACTGTATAATCTTCCTCATGTCCGAATGAAATTACATGTTAGATGGATTCCTCTTTGGTAGATTATGGTTAGACTTTACCTGGACTGAGACATTTACATCAATTATATCAATTCCCAATATTTAAATGGTCCTTCAGAGTCAGCATGATCATTGATATTAACCATATTCATTTAATTGGAATGTAGATAATCAGATTTTCTTTTCTTTGTTGCTCTCAATGACTGAGGTAATAAAAAGAAATTGCTTATGCCTAGGGTTGCAAAGGTTGAAAATTTTCTGGTACATTTTAATTTTATGATTGATGCTGGATAAATGAACAGAAAGAGGCTAGATGAACTCTCCCCAATCAGCTGCTGAACTATAAAAACTATAACCTACAGTATTGTGTGAACAGAAAACTGACAGAAGGCAGAATAAACAGTATCCCAGTTGAACTAACACCATGGTAGCTAGCCTCTAAAATTCAATTTTCATTTATATGGTGCCAAATCACGACAGAAGTTATCTCAGGGCACTTGTCATATTCAGCAGGATCAAGATTGTATGATTGATATTTTCAAATAGAGACCCAACAGTTCCCACCATGAGCAGCACTAGGTGATGCTGGCAAGGAAAAACTTCCTTTGAAACCTCAAGCTGAACCACACCCAAATTGTCAGTGAAATTGTGTTAATTAGCTTTCATTTAGCATATCTAATTAGTGGCTAGCTACTGTATAAACATGTTTTGATTTACTTCTTGCTAGTTAAACTTTAATACCACGGATCAAATACATTTATGTCAGCAATATCATCAAAACTTAGTTGACTGGATGTAGTCCGTTGGCTCAGATGCAGTAGTGTGGCTTCAATAGTCCTGCTGTAGTGACAGGATTCTAGAAATGATGCATGTGATGGAGGAATCCACAGTGCAGGGAAGAAATTCAACCAAGGTTATGTTGTAAGATGTTTTTTTCCAACTATATTTAAGTTCCCCATAACAGGCTAACCTGCAATTTACCAAATTTCACATGGAAATTTTTCAATTTACAACCCTAAATTTTACAACCCTAGTTATGCCTTGATTCATTTGCCTAGGAAATTTGATGTAAAAGTGACATTTTCTTGTCATCTTTATGTCTTACATATAGTCCAATTCTTTCAAAGGTATTTTAACATACCTATAATCTTATCACCCTTGGTTTAAATTAGACTGGTTTACAGGCTGGATAGTTTGCTGATAAAGACAGTGAGATGTGATGTGAAGTTACAACTCAAAGTTAGTGAGTAAAATACTGGGTACAGATTATTTTGTCACATGCAAGTTTTATACAAATACTTGTACAAGACACACATGAACCCCTATGCTGTAGTTAGTACATTCCCATTTTCACATACCACTGAAAGAAATCACCCACTGAGACAAAAATGGCATCCGAGTGAACTGAGATGTCTCATTGAGATGCAGGAGCAAAAAAACAAACAAACAAACAAAAACAAAACAAACACCTGGTCACCAGAGTAAGAATTACAGTGATCTGTGGAGAATAGGTGCACTATCAGCACACATACCCTGACCAGGTGCAGAATTATTGCTCTCACACAATGAAGACATTGGAAAAGACTGTGATTTACTGTATAGGAGCTGATAGGTCTGTGTCAGTATGTTGCATATTGTTATTTTTCCCAACAGGCCCTGGGCTCCATGGATAAATTACAAAATCAGCCCACTGGACAGGCGCAGGAAACCATGGGGGGTTAAGCTAGAGCCTCTCTATGGCTATACAGAATCAAAGAGCTCAGTCAATCATGTAAATAACAGTGCTCCAAAAACATATTCTGAAAAGCTATATTAAAAGCTAAAATAACCTATGCACTGACACAACTTCCTACAACAACGTCATACCTTCAAAGGAAATGTTTTTGAAGTGGTTTTCTGTGCAACATGAAGGCCCTTTGCTCTGTTCTGCATTGAACAAAGGCCTTCTGCTGAGAGAAATCAAGACAGACTATAACTACATTGTCACCAATCCAAACATCTAATTCTAATGTGGCAGTGTGGGGGTATGATTGAAGTTGCAGAGTAGACTGCAATATTCTGCATGGTAAACAACATGCATTGTGTGATAGTGTGATTTATACTGTATATTAGAACAGTGTGGTTTATTCACTGAGTTCATGTGTGCCAGAATCTACATCTACAGTAGCTAACACGAATGCACTCTATTACAATAAATCCTGCAATATATCCTCTCTTCAATTATGTGGTCATTTTGGAAGCTGTTGTTGAATTGTATTGCATTATATAGATTGGAGGATGCTTTGCTTTATACAGATACAGTGTTTCTCCACCCCATTTATATCAGTGAGGGTGGGTTGGAAACTCTTCTCTGTATAAAGCAATGCATCCTCCAAAATTTTACATTTGAATCAACACCTCAAAACATTTCAGTGAAAACTGAAAATTACAAACTTCATCAAGGTAGGATTGTTGTATTAGACTGCATAGTTTTCAACCAAATATACAGGATACGTTTCTGTAATAAGAAAATATATAGACATTAAAACATTTTGCAGTTGGTGGTACATAGTATGCAGAGTGTGAAATTACACATACTGTGATTTGGATATTTTCACACCCCTTATTTACAGACAAATGGTGGATACAGTGGCAGATAAGTATTCTCCTTGCAGTTTCAGAGGTGACCACCAGAGGGAGATACGTTCCAACAATGTCAGGTAATCCACCCGGAGTTGATAGCAGGGTTCAGACAACAAATACATTTGAGCGATTTAAGCAAATTCCGTGTTACTGGTGTATCATTCTTTGAGCAGGTGCAAATATATGACCAATAACAACTCATTAGCATATTAGACTTTGACCTCAAACGTTTTTTGGTTTGTTTGTTTTGTGTACTTTTAGTTTTTCTCCGAAACCTAACTTTGTTCAAGTTGTTACACAATACACATTCTCTTGAAGGAGTAATGTTGTTACATACTTTACAAAACATGCCCAGATTCAAGACCGCACTTACCATTAATGGATACTCTATTGTCTAATGTATCATGAGTTATCACAACAATTTGCAATTTTGAACAAAATTGCATAATGCTGTAATTCTCTTGTTTCTCCAGTTATTTTAAGACTGTGCCTTTTTGCTAGAGTTGATGTAAAATGTACATTTTGCTCTTTTTTCTGCAGTATTGTAAAACTGCAGTATTCTTCTCAGTTGACATATCTTGCCAACTCTCTTATGCAATTTTCTGCTGCTTTGGATGTACATGTTTTTTTTTTGTTTGTTTTTTTTTAATTTTTTTTTTTTTAGGTCATTTAGTTTCAAACACATATGTGTTAATCTGAAGACTGAGTAAGGTATATTGAACCTGACAGATTTACTGGTTTGTGGTCCTCTAAACTGTGTTACTATCTCCCATTTATTTGTCACATCATCTCCTGCCCCTGTAGTTTGTTGAATATCGTAACATATTTTAAAGAAATTGTTAAAATAAAATACTATTTAAAAAGTGAAAAACTCAAAGCACCCAAATTGATTTAAGAAGGCTAGGGCTTTTCTCAAAGTAGCCCTGAGACATGCTAAAAATATGCTGTTGGAGATATTTCACAAATTCTGAGCCAAATAACCGCAAAGGAAAAATCCCTTTGGTGCTCTGGAGTGGGTTTTTTGGCTTCTAGAATTATATCTTTCCCTTTGTCCTGCCTTAGTGGTTTCACTCGTCCTGACAGCCTGAAGTGAAACACTGATACAGATCAGCTGCTGGTCTGATTAGTCTGTAATAATTTTGTATCATTTGTATGTATATACAACACTTTGGCAATACATCTTAATTGCATCATAGTACATCACTCTGGGATGGCAGAGACAACAGTAAAACAGCATACTAATTTCTTGATCACTAAACTTCAAACTCCTGTGTGGAAATACAGACCTACAATCAAATGCAACCTAACACACATGTTAAGCATGCAGTTCTCTAATATCTGCATTATCAAAAGAACCGGAAAAAATCACTGAAGAATAAAAACGTACTGATAACTTCAAAGACTTCTTTTTAAAATTTTGACCTCACCTTCTAACCTGAGCTTCCTGTGTTGCGCTAATTGCTCCACAACATCATCATCAGTCTAATGCTCTAGAAGTTGCAAAATCGCCTGCAGGGCATTTAAAATGTCCGTCCTTTTAGGTCCTTATTTCCTTCCCTTTTGCATATAAATCCATGCAGGACAAGAGTGGCTTTGCATGTAACTTCAGCTGAATGAAAGCAGCGAGCAGACAAACCAGACAAACCCCGAGAAGAGGTGGAGCTATCACGAGGCTCATAAAACCCAAAGCTTATTCCTCGACTCACTGCCAAGGTGACGCGCTGCGTAGCTGACAAATAGCCCCAAGCTCCGCGCCTTTCACACAGGGAGTGGGCATGAACACAGTCGGGTTCGGGAGTTTTTGGTCAAACGTTTGCTCTCAGTTCCAGATTTCTTCTCCAAGAAGAGCCAAAATTGATCTGAACGCGTAAGGACACGCAGAGTCTCTGAGAACTATACCTGTACTTGATATTTTGCTTGCTCCATAACCTGAGGATAACTTTGATCCATAGTATTCCACTCAGTATCTCCGGACTATAAAACCACCACAGAGGGAATATGACAGCTAGCCTGGGCCACTAAAAGAGTAATAATCGGTGTGAGCGCTTGGTGTCTGTTGAAGTGACCGCACAGCCAGATTATGCAGCATCCTTTGGACATGGGGGCGCATTACTATCCGCCGGAAGTTCATCCCGACCACAGAACTCATCGTTACCGGAGTTTCATGATCGAGGAAATCCTGACCGATCACTCGGAGCACAAAGCGTCGGCTCCAGCTGGGGAGCTCCTCAAATTCGGGGTACAAGCTTTGCTGTCCGCCCGGCCGTTCCATAACCAACTGGGTAAGAGAGGCGGCTGTGAAGAGATAAATGAGTTACAGCGTCAGTGTGACTGGTTTCATGCTCCAAAGATGTAGCTTCTGATAATATTTAGTAATGTAATAGATTATGATTATTGTCGGTATAATGATTTTCTGATACACGTAAATTGCGCGTGAAGTGAAGTGAAACAGTGAGTGTATTGTGGTTGATAAAACATCTTTCCCGGGAAGATATGCAATGTTGTTTTTGGGACTCGAGTAACAAATTAAATAGCTGACATTATCCATTACATATTTCAATTAGAAGAAATAATTGGGCTACATTCAGTTGTATTGTATTCATCATTTTATTTGTATTAACAAAAATACTCCACGGTTTAAAACAGATTCAGTATGCGTTGTCAAAGTTTTTAAAGCGCGTGTGCGTAAAATTTGGAGTGGCTGATGGGCTTCCCCAAGCTCCTCTGATAAAAAGGAAAAAAACTTTCACGAATTGGAGATATTACAATATTTACCCACATTCTAGTGTAAAAAAATGTTTATGTGTTCAAAGTTTGTTTATACATGCAAAATGCACCTTGTTGCGCATTGGCCTTTCTGCCATATGACTAACCAAATTTACAGAACAAGAAGTACCGCTGAAATGAATGGAGAAATGAATTGTGTGTCTGCTTTTCAGCTATAATTCCAGGTGTTTAGATATAGATGACTTTTGACATCTATTCCAATTTCTGGGAAAAGGCCTGATACTATCCATCCGGCTTTCATTTGTTTAATGATGACTCAAATCATGTTACAGTCCAACCCCTGGATTATATTAGAATTAAAGACGCAAACTTGAATCTGCCTCCGATTAGATTTTTAATAGAACATGGTAATAAATGTAGGCACAAAGAGCACAGCATTAATAATAACACCACAATTAAGATTTCTTATTCTAACATTTATTCTCACGTCTGTCAAATTGATGAGGCCCCATTGTTGTTGCTGTTCGATATCAATGTTTAGCATGACTGCACAGTCATATTTATTTGAAATGCAACATTAAATTCCTCTCATATTCTGTCATCTGCAGCTGAATGATTGTGGATCCGTGTAGCAACAACGTCCTGAACTCTGAGCTGATACATCTCATATTCGACATACAGTTTAAGTAAAATAAAATTACATTTCATGTGCAGGGAGCTACATTACTGATTTACTGAATTTATCTACTCGGCTAACCCAAACGACCATAAGCCGGTTTCCAAAACAAATCCCCTTCCATGTGTGTCTTTGTTGCTTCTCGGTTTCTTCAGTGCTAAAAGCCGACCAGACGAGCCTCCTTAAGTTTCCCATGTCCCCGCTGTCCTGCTCTCTGGGCTCTCCGCTCGGTCCCCCGCTACTGTCCGCGGCTCCGGGCCTGCAGGTCGGCGCGGCATCCCACCACCTGCCGCTGGACCTGCACCTCCGCGGGAAGCTGGAGCACGGAGCCGACGGAGCCTGCAGCAAAACAAAGAAGGGCCGCCGGAGCCGCACCGTGTTCACTGAGCTGCAGCTCATGGGCCTGGAGAAGCGCTTCGAAAAGCAGAAGTATCTCTCTACGCCTGACAGGTGCGTTTACGAAGCAGGACTACAGACAGAATTTTAGAAATGCCAGAAAACCCCAACCCCTGTTTTTAAAATGAGGCTACTTGGATTTATTCAATAAAAAAGATAAATAATTATAGGCTACCGTCTGTAAATGTAATTCTTCATACAAAGCCTTTTCTGCAGCAGTAATGCATTACTATATTCGTTATATTATACATACAGCGGGTTATACAAATAGTATAAACATACTGGGAACAGCTATGAGAAAACAACCATTGGTATGGTTTTCACCATAGACTATAAACGTCGTCTATGTTTCACACACACACATATACACACGCAAAATAAAAATAAAAAAAATACGACAAACACGGAGAACATGACCTCATTGTTTTCAGTGATAGCTTAGCCTTGATGGCAGGTGATATTTTCATCTAAATGCATAGTGAAATTGTTGCGTCTCGCAACTGGTAACACTATCCGCTTTAGGTTAATGCTGCTATGACTTGAATGTGGCAGTTTATTATGCAGAACAACTGACAAGATTTGATTATTTGCCCATACAGAAAAAATGAGCTTTTGTTGGCAAAACACTGAACTAATTTGATCTTGAACTGTAGTCTGAAAGATTTAATTTTATTGATTTATTTGTTCCTTACAGAATAGACCTGGCGGAGTCTTTGGGTCTCAGTCAATTGCAAGTGAAAACATGGTACCAGAACAGAAGGATGAAGTGGAAGAAAATTGTAAGTAATTCTTCATATTCCATATTCTTGTGATGATGGTGATAACCACTATGATGATAAAGAGGATGATGATGATGTCATGGCAGTGGTTAACACGAAACAATAAGAATTATTTCTGTGCTGTCTTATTTCATTGCATGTTGGTGGGAAATGTAGTTCAGTGAAATGAATTAGCTCTGACTTTAAATGAGATGTATGCTGGATCCTGCCTGCATAAGGGCCAATTTACATCAACATCTGTGTCACTCAGTTTACCCTTCTCATTTCCACATAAGATAGTTCACCATCTTTTCATTTCTTTTTATGACATTTGCCCTATATGCTTGTCACTAAAACATTTTGTAATTTTTTTTGTCTCTGTTGGTATGTCACATTGTGATGGTTACTGATTCGAAGTTGTGTGATGTAATCTATCACAGTTTGTAGCTGGACCTAAACCTGGGTTTATGCTTCTGTTCAACCTGCAGGTGTTACAGGGAGGAGGCCTGGAGTCACCAACTAAACCAAAAGGCCGTCCAAAGAAGAACTCCATCCCCAGCAGTGAGCAGCTCTCTGAACAAGAAAGATCTGTGGCTGATGCTGACCGTCACTCTGAAGGCTCAAGCTCTCACTTAGAAAACACTCAGGAGGAATGACCTAGCCGAAGCCTGCAGATACTCTGACTATAAATGCAGGTCCTCTTCGACACTTAGAGTGCATCTTTTGGATGGGACCAGACTCCATGATGGAGATGTTTGCTAATGCTCCTCATGCAAACCAAAGACTTGCAGGCCCTGCCGAAACTGTACAAGGCAACATCTTCTAACAGCCATATTTTTGTCATAGCCCTACCATACTTCTCCTCATGGTGAACTTGCTGCTGTTGAAGATGGAACTCAAACCTTTGCAGTAGGTCTACCCTTTATATTCTAAGGATCCGCTCTCACTCATCTGTTTTGCATTCCTGTGTAACTTTGCTATGTTTAATTATTAAATATATTTTCACTAATACTGTTCTCTGTTTATACTAAGGGCCACAGGCTTATAATAAGCTTTTAATCCAGTGTGTGCTCAGTACAAGTTAATATGATGATATCTTACAGGCTCATCAGTCACATACAGACATGTTGACATGGCTCAGGGCCTAATATGGTTACATACTTTCACAGTAAGCAAATGCCTCATTGATTCCTGATACATTGTTGGTGGAAGTCATATACCACAAATGCAAAAAAAAAAAAAAAAAAAAAAAAAATACATTTACTACTACTACATTTTTATATTGTGTATTGTGTATGAGGAAAATCATCAGGCCAGCTAGTTTCCTAGTTTAGTGTTAGGAGTCACACTCTTCTTGTTAAGATGTGGACTCACTACTGCTGAAGGTTATCTTGTGTAAAAGAAAGGAAGTGATGCTGACTCCTCTGAGGGACTAATGAAAAAAAGCAAAGAAACTCTTGGCCTTATTTTCTCTCTTTTGCTAAATTTTTCTACTTCTATATGAATATGCACACAAGGTGTTATATCAGGCCTATTTGTTTTATTATTTTGGAAAGGGCCAAAAGCCAATATTCTTAGTGGCTGTGTGTTTGTGCTGTGGCAGTGACCTGATACCTCCTGTTTTTATTTTATCTATTTATACAGATTTTTGTCTTGTACTGTTACAGGATTTAGATTTTTCATTTTTTTGACTAGTAGTTATGACATTTCCTGAAAGCTCTGGTGGGATTTTAGCAGCATATTCAAGTCTGTGCTTTGTCTCTTAATGCAGTTGTTAAGGAGTGCCGGATTGAGATGGTTCAAAACACTGGATAGTAAAGATTTTAATTCATTTTAATTAATTAATTAATTAAAATGTTTATCTAACGTTTCTTTTGGTAACATTTAACTGAGAATCCGGCATTTTATGCATCCTAATCGAATGATTGCTTAAATCCAGCTGTGACCGACACCTCGGCTTTCAATGTATTTATCAATATCTACAGCCAGTTCTATGTCATATACATGAAACATTATTTGTTTATCAGTTTTTTTTTCAGTTCGCTCTCATCTCACTCAAGTATTTTACTAACAGCTTTTACACTGTTGTAAAAGTGTAATTACTTAAACTTGACTACGTTCTATTTTATTTCATGCAAATGAGAGTAGAGGGTAAAATAAAGAGCCCAGTCTGGCTGTAGCCTAGATTTACCTATATGTCAAACATTTTTAACGGAACTATCAGATATATATATCCATTTTTTAAGCAACCAGCCAGATGTGTGGGGCATGTTTATCTTTGTGCATGCATGTGTATTTCCCCAGAAATCCGACGCTTTACATTTTTATTCGGTATCAAGCCATCAAGCCTCAGATAACAGCCTATGAAATCAACACAAACAGAAGCTACCACATTCAAATGAACGCATAATGTTGACTGACAACCACCGACGCCTCCTCTAACCTTTGATGACTTGTCATATTCAAATGATCCAGTCTGTGTGTGGGTCTGGACCACAAAGCTCAAATACGATGTTGAAATACGAGTTTGTAGGCTGAGCTTTAATGGACACTGATCAGAGTCAAGAACAGGAGCATTTTTCCTCTTAAAGACTGTAGTTGCTGTCGGAGGATGACACTCTCCTAACAAACACATCATTGCAAGATTTGGTTTCTGATTCAACAAGGACTCAAAATACGTCAAACGGAAAGGTAATTTTTGCATGCTTTAAAAAATCTATATTTTACACAAGTTATAAGAATGTTGCTACATTATAACATTATTTTTTCGGGTCATATTTTATTTATTGGATATCCCACCATATCCCTTAGGCTATCCTTTTAAGACAAAAAAAAAAAAAAAAAAAAAAAAAAAAAAAAATCATGAGGCCCATTGTCTTGACAATATAAGTCAGTATAGGTGCAGATATGAGAACATTAAAATAAGATCCCATTAGTGTGCCGGTCCCACTGGTGTTACAGGTCCACTGTTTAAAAAGTATTAAGCAGGATAAAGTCCTGAATGTGTGGGACCCCGGGGGAGTATTACAAATTTGGTTAACCTTTCCTTTCATGTGAATATAATGCAAAGCAGCTTTAACCAAGTTCGATACTCTTGCAGTTAGAGGCTTATCATTGCAATTTAATAGCACGTTAGTTACACTAGAGAAGTTCAATTTTAGGGTGTGCTAAACTGTTTCCTTTTCGCTGTAGTTGGTCCTCAGCTTCACAAAAGGTAGTCAGCAGCTCACAAGTTTAATGTAATTTATTTTATTTTTTTTATTCATTTATTTATTTATTTATTGTTTGTTTATCTTATTAGATAAGGCAATGAGAGAGAGACAGGAAACTGGAAGAGAGAGTACGGGAATGACACGCAGGTCCAGTCGGAACGGGAGTAGAACCGGGGACCAGCTGTTTAGGGCACTAAACCTACCAGGGCATTACCCCAACCATTCGGCTATGGGGGTGCCCCAGGTTTGGTGTCATTCTTATCATTAAACTATAAAACGCTCAGCCGCTCTCGTAAATTAACAAAAAGCCACAGCATAGCCTATATTTAACAAAAATCTAAATTGTATTGGGCGTATGTCATCTCTCTCTCTCTCTCTCTCTCTCTCTCTCTCTCTCACACACACACACACACACACACACATACATACCGCCCCGTGTTTCAACACGTGTCAAAAAGCCATCAAATGATAAGTAAATGACTCTTGTAATAAATTAGAGCAGGCGCCTCAGCACGTGCTGTCAAAAATTTAAACCTGTAAATATTTCACCCACAGCCATCCATCCATTATCTACACATTTTATCCTTAAGGCTATTCACACATACGATCAATTTGGAGTTACTAATAGACACCACACAGGGAGAGCATACAAACTCCCGGGTGGTTCAAACCCGGAACCTTCTTGCTGTGATGTGTCAGACCTAACGGTGCCTGGAAACGAAAGGGGTTAAATGTTTAACTATTTGTTCAGCATGTTTCTTTCTGCATTTGCTCCTTAAGTTAGTTAGCCCTTAACTTAATTTTGGTTCTGATGACCATGAGGTTAAGGTGTTGTCCTTGAGGGTTGGAAGTGCGTGGGATCAATAAGCAGCTGGTAATGTGGCAAACATCAGCCCTGGTGGCTGCATGTATAGTGCTGCAAACAAAAGAACACAGCCAGAGTGAATCGATCATTTACTTCAAAGGAAACATTCCTTATACATGTCTTGAATTAAAAAATTAGAGGTCTGAATCAGGCCAAACACACAATTTTGGTGTTTGGAAGTTTTAATCTGTATCAACACAGATTACACTTTTTTGTTTTTTTTCTTCACTGGGTTTATTTATTTATTTCAAATTGCTTATGACAAGGTATTCCTCTTGTATTAAAAATGGGCAGCCCTTTAAAGATTTTAAGACCTGCTTTCATCAGTGAGGTTTAGCCTTAATTTTAGTTATCTGAGTGTAATTATTGCATTGATGTAAAGAATGGAATTTTCATTATGATGATGAAAAATTACAAAGAATGAATTATTGCATGGATGAAATACCCATATTATGATATTAGTTCATAATATTTATGTCACTTCTATCAAGGTGTGCAGTGCAGTGATGCCTCTAAGGCTTTATAAACTCTCCAAATTAATTTTCACAGGTGGCTCCTTACAATTTATGGTATCCAGATTCTTAAAATTCTTGCTTATTATCCTTTTCCCCTAGAGTGCCCCTTTCTTTTACTTGGTGGTCTTGTATAACCGTTCTCAGTTTCAGCTAAAGATCCACTTGGACATCTGCAAGTGCCCCCACCCCCCAAACACACACACACACACAATCATCATCCAAGCAAATGGCTAATCAGTCCTTGCTCAGAATGTCAAATTGATGTCAAGGCTTAATCATATGCAGATTAATGACAGGTTAACCTAAACAACAGAGCTGAGGTTGGCAAGAGAGTCCCAGCAATATGAAAGAAAAACATGAGCACATGTTAGAAATACATTTATTACTGTTGTAAATGGTTTAAGGGGGATACGTGAGGTTGCCTTTGCTTCACAGTGCACTTGAAAACTGCAGCAGGCTGGATGATGCAGACTTTATCCACGTGGACATTGTCTCTCCAGGGCTTTGAACAGGCTGAGTGTTGGACAGCAATGACTTCAGACATAAATTACAATCAGGAGGAAGAGTCAGCTGCCAGGAATCTAAAGTTTCGGAACATCCATACTTGACGCAATTTAATCATTAAGGGGACCCTTTGTGATGGCATGATACTGCTCTGGTGCAAGCAATGAGAGGCTGACCCCAATTTTTGAAAGCGGGTGTTTATAGAGTCAAAAGGTCCATGCTTAGACACAGCCCAGGCTGGGGGTGTGAGGGGGGAGCCCAGCATCGACCCAGCCAGGCACAGGCGAATTTCTCCACGATTAAGGAGCCCCTGATTAATTCATTATATGTGCCAAAACTGCACATGCAGCGTATGATCCCAATTAGACTGAAACCAAACTCTGTGCAGGCCCAACCTCACATTAGCTCTGCCATTCTTCATTTTGTTTTCACTGGACTCTCCTTGATAACATGTTTTTTCAGACAAAATTCTATGTGCAGAGATAATTTTACCAGAATGATGTTGATGTTCAGGGTAGGTATTTTGTCATTGTTCAGTATGCTCCTGATGGAAACGCAAGCATGGGGCTTATGTCATAAATAACTAAAGAGAAACCTCTCTGCAGTAGCCAAACTGCCCAGTCTGAAAAGACTTATAAAACATTTTCTCATTTATCCATTGCAGAATCAGTCCATATTAAGTGGGCAAATTCTGCAAGTTAAGTTTACTGTGTTTGTGCACATAACACACTTGTGCAGCACAGTACAAGTACAGTGTCAAATGAAATAATAAAGACCGTAAGGTGGGTCCTGGCTTAATACCTGATTTTGAGGTCCTGTCTATTCAAGGGTCCCTGCATCAAAGCTCAGTTTAAAGCTGTACTAATCATTTTTTATTGACAGTTGAAAAAGTGACAATCTGTAATGTAAAAGGAGACACCCAGATAAAATATATAATAACAGCACTCTGAGGACATAAAATGAACTGCAGAGCAACATTTACAGTCTGAAGTGATGGGGAATAAAGTCCTAACCGTTTTGCTCTCTACAACGACTTGTGCCACTGAGTGGGCAATCTCCACTTTTCGATATTTCATTTCAAGAGACAGCAGCTAGAATTCCAAAGATGTTTTTTTAATCAATGTGTTTATGAGCAGCTTTTCCCCTGCAGAGTTAGTAGCAAAAGAGACATTTATCTATATAAAAAATTTAAATTGTAATACTAGCAAACTATAGCACATACACCCAGAGTCATTTTCAGACCAAACTGACTTGTGTTAAAGTAAAGTTTTCTCCTGTAGGCGTCATGTGATTTCCTGTGGCTCAGATCACAGTTCTCAGTCAGGCAACTAATGGGAGAAGGCATTAGAGGACATAAACAAGAGTACATCAGCCCATCAGCTCCTCTTAATGATGCCCCCCCCCCCCCCCGTCAGCTCTGCAAGCACAGTTTGCAGGAAATGTCAGATTGATTTGAGATGGGCGATTCCCTGACTTCATGCTTGTATAAAGCAAGACAGCTGTTGGGAGAAATCAAATTCCTGCAGGAGCTGGAGAAACATATTTTTTCCATCTGTTTAACTGAGTCGTTGCCTTCTGCTATATGAGTAAATAAAAAAACATGGCTAAGATGTAGCAGGAGGTCAATGAAACCCTCATTTTATAGCAATTACAGCACGAACCCCTTCCCTTTTAAAATCCAGCTTGAAAGTCAATCCCACTTTCTTGGGCTTTTCAGAAGTAAGATATGACAAGGCAGAGATCTATCTTTGGTAACAACTTCAAGACTTATCCTACCCATGATGCACAGCACAGGATTTATCCAGTAGGGCATTTGTTTTTGTAAGAGATTCGTCTGTAGTTTATTCTTCAGAACACAATCCAATCTTTACCTCTTACACATTTCGTATAATACTTTCCCATGAAAAAAACGTTAAATGCTTAATTGTTTGAATTATTGAATAATTTATCCCCATATTTTTTTCTGAGGCCTTCTCCCCAACACCTGAAACAAAATACAAACGTCATGAAAGTTTGTTATGCCTTCTACACATCACTTTCCAAGGGCTGTTTAGACAGATCCCTCATTACAGGCATCTTATGATGTGATGACTGTGTTGAAACAGCTAAATTTCTCATTATAGCCCTCCATAATTAATTATGGATATGTATATTATGGGGATATGTTCATATTTATCTTCTTATTTAGATGCAGCTGATAGTCTTAAACATTTCTGTACTGACTAAAGCAGCCCAGCAGTGGCAGTGCAAAAGTGCCCTGTGTTGAAAATGATAATAGATTATGAAAACAGATGAAACCCAAGAAGCGGAAACTTAGTTTAGTTTTGAACAGCAAAGAAACACTGTAAGAAAACATTAGAGTCTTAAGAGCTACTGCACTTTTGACTCCTGATTCTTATCATTCAGCATAACTCTTCTGGTGACTCACAAAGTTAAACAGAACATTTTAAGTTCAGACATTATAATCTCAAATCATGTTATTATCTTAAGTCTTGGTAGATGAGATTGGTGTGCTCAGTACAAACAGGTGGATCTGCAGAGGGTCTTTAAAGAAGCAGTTTTAAAGGACCACTTGATCCTCTTAAGGGTTGTTGTCTAGTTAAGAAATCAGTCATGATTCTACAGTATGTGGCTCTAACATTATGAAAATTAATGCAGTTTGATTTTGGGTTTGGGCTGCAACCCCTTATTATTTTTCAAACTGCCAATTAAATAATTGGAGCATAAAATAGGAAAAACGGATACATGTTATCTTCTCTCTCAACCACCAACCCATTCAATTTACAATAATATTAAAGAAGAAAATCATAATCTTTGAAAAGCTTTAACCACTCAGCAAATGTCTCTTTGTTTGCTTGATCTACTTGAACTAACTGATTGATGGAGTAATTAATTAGTAAAGAAAAAAGTAATTAACACTAATGGGCTCCCAAATGGTAATATTGATTTAACACCTTGGATGTATGTACAGAATGTGTTGGGCACAATTTATTGAACATTTCCAATTCTCAGCAATTACCTCGGTGACAACGATAGCAGAACCTAGAAATAATAAAAATAATGAAAAGTTATATAGTTTCCCATTAATTTGTCTTTGGAGTGAGGAGAAAAAAAAAATTTAGGGATTCCGTTTTCTAATTATGAAATGTATATCTTAGTTCACACACATTTGGCCTTAATCTTAATATGACATGTTTTCAGGAATAGATAATTAAGAAAATCTCTTCTCACACTGACTAGTGGCACCATTACATTAAATATGGGCTCCCTTTCTTTAGTTGCTGATAACATCATCTGAAATCAATTATGATTTGTCTAAACGCAAAAGATTTCTGGGGAAGCAGCATCAGAATCATACAATTTCCTCTTCTGTGTCTGAATGCCAGCAAAATAATTAAGATGAAATATTTAGTTGGACAGTATTTAATTGATGATATTGAGCAAGAGTGTTGTATGTTTGTGTGTAATGTTTTCAGCTTACTGATAATAACCTGAAGCACTTTATAGTTTATAGTATAACCTCATGACTGAACAAACTAGAAAGCTCCATTCATTAATAGACCCCCCCACCCCCCAAAATAAATAATAATAAAAAAAAAAAAAAACGTTTGAGTGACAGGTGATGTTGGGGACAATTGCTACAAAAACACCACAGTAGTAAATTCTCTGAAGTCTGAAACAAGAGCTCAAGACTGTAAATCTGATACCAGTATATACATCTACATGTACTTATAATAATCAATGACTTCAGCACATGTTTTACTGTTTTTCTGAACTTTTCACATTATGAAAATATGTGTTGAAAGATTGCTTGTTGTCAGAAATCTACATTGATCCTTTGACACAGTTTTTTTTTATTTCCTTCTGTCAATGGCAGACAGTGATTATTAAAACATCATTGAAATAATGTCTATGAATGGACAAATTATTCCCCTTCCACCTATTACATACAAGTACAAGGAATTTTTTTCGCCTTTTATGATATTATGACAGCTTGACTGCAGCTGCTTCATATTATTGCAATTATGAGTTGTTCTGAATCGATTAACCTAATATCAAAGAAAAAGCATAAAGACAAAAGCATAAAATTGGTGTAGCCATTTCAAAAGCCGCAATCAAACTTTTTCAGGCTTTTATTTTAGGTGTAGCATTACAATATGTTAAATGTCTGGATTACAAAGTCTTTAAAGAATGTGTATCACTGCAGTTTCAGAATACATGTCTGGATATTTATTTGAACAAGATATACACAACACAATCATACTCTCCAATTTCCGGCAAATGTTTCTAATTTTACATCCTTCTGTTGTATGTCCAGTCCTCTTTCGTTTGGTTTGATTGCAGGCTGCTGGACTATTCAGTGTGGATTAAAATAGCAGAAGGCCTTCGGTGCTTGATGAAGGGAAGACACAGTGGTAGTAATCTCCCAGATGTGCCTCACATGGCTGTGGAATCACTGGAGAAGTTTCCTCGCAGGCCTTACATGGATTTCAGTAAAAACAATCAAAAACGCCTGGCACAGGGACTGTATGTAATTCTATGATGGCCTTGGAGACAGTAACTAGAGGTGACAGCTATAATCACTGTTGTATAACTATGACTAGTGGCAAGATACGTGGAAGAGATTCCTCAACACGGATGTAAACGATGTTCATGGAAAACATGTTGGACATGACTTGGACTAAACTGGAGGACCTAACTTCCAGGATCTATTCAGGCTCTATGATGTTTTTCTTCAAAGCACCTAATTAAGTTGAACTGTCTTCCCAAGAAAAACAACAGTATCAGCAATGTTCAAGTGACAAAACCTTCCATCTGTGTAGAGGTTTCCTGCGTTTTACAGCACAAAGAAATGTTTATGGCACAAAATAGAAAGAGATGATTGTTTTTCCAGGACAATTGGAAGCAATCATAATGCTAAAGGAAAAACTGCTTTCCAACATGCTTATCTGTTGCATTAGATGACAGAGCTAAGTTTGAGTTTTAGAAAAGCTTTAATGGTGCAGTGTAACACATTGTAAAGCTAACTGCGCTTTAACTTGGTACTTTTTGAGTGACTCTTGCAGAAGTGTAATGTTTTTGCTGCAGGAATGAATGAATGAAGGTGAAACTTATTCTGCCAAACCACATTTCAAGAGCTTTAAACTTCCCTGTGACACCTCAAATGAAGAAAAAGACAAGACTAGTTTTTGTTCCACGACCACCCAAGTTGAAATTACACATTTTCATGTTATTCTAGTGTTACCTTTTTACAGTTAAGTCAAAGACTGGTATTCAATCAATGATGTCCCTGATTCCTCCCCTTCTACCCACTGCCCTCCCACCTCTACCCATGGTATTGATAAAGTAATACTCCAGCTGCCAAAAATATCTCACCAAGCCTTACACGGACATGTCCCTACAAAGGAAAAAAACACCCTGTCTACCAGTATGGTGCCTAACCTGGCAAAAGATTCATGACCTGTTAACACACAGGGGGGCAGAAGATATGCCAGTGCATCCCATTAAAGCCCAGGACAGTGTGCATTAAGGAGTTGGCTCTCTTAAACATACCAATCAAAATATTAATGGTATGTTATAAACACTGTGCATTTATCTGACAGTGATTTACTTTACAAAAACTTTAATCCAAGAGTGTGGAGCAGCTCTACTCATTAGCCGTGGCCTTTAACTCACACTCTGGGGTGACACACACAGGTGGACCCTGAGCCCAGAGTAACTATTGTGTTTATGTTATCTTTTCATAAGCTCTGTTTGCAATTTGTCAAACTGCATCACTGTTTAACAGTGCCGTCAGTCAAAATTCACACTGCCAGATGGGTGCCTTTTCTGCTAACCTTGCCCAAGGCTGCTTAGCCACACAGCATTTCTCTTTCCCTATCTTTTCCCCTCTGTTCTTCTCTGTTGTCACCTATTTTTCTGTTTCTCTCCTGCATCCTCTGCACTAAAATCTCTGACAAATCTGGTACTGATTCTAATTTCTTTTTAAATGAAAACGTATGCTGGCTATGAATAAAAGTTCATATTACTCATGATAACTGTAGACAAGCTGACAACAAATCACTATATATGTTCTGTGGTTACAGGTAGCAGAATTGTCAAGCACAGACATTCTATTCTAAACCTAGTTAGGTAGGTGTTAATGCTTATGGAAACAGTGAGAGAAAGCTTTGACAGAAAACAACCCAGTAATTAGCTGCAATTTAGATTTAGCAATGGGACCCACCACACGCACACTGAGTGAAACAGAGAAGCTGTATGCGCTCTTCGCTCCATCTGGATGGGAGAAACTTTTCTCAGAGGTTTCACTGAAAATAAAAAGATTTTATCCATGATGTTTTGACCCATTTACTACAAATCATATGTATATCACAACCATTTTAACAAATAGTACAGTTGTGCTAGAAAATTGTATGTATATTTTCTGAAATGTTTAATCTGAAATGTCTGCAGAGCATTGCAGCACACACATTCACAAAAAAATACAAAAAGACCAAAACAAGCAATGAATTCATACTACTAGCAAATGTTATCTATAAATTACTGCTATTGCTTATTCCTGTGCCATAGAGCTCCATTGTCTGAGTGGAATTTATTTGCTTGTTTTTCCTTTTTATAAACCTCACTCAAATTTCACTAAGAATTTCTAAGTGATATTTTTACTTTACATTTTTACTTTTGCATGGAAAAAAAGCTATTCATAAGTATTCAAAGAAGTTTCATAAACAAGCTATATAGTCCAATCATTTCTATAATTTTCACAGTGTAGAATAAATGTTATTTTGATTCAAGTTTAACGGAAGTTCCTTTTGTTGTTGTCTATAGCTACAGTTTTAGAAAACTGTGAAGGGAGTTGTTTGAACAGATGTAAGGCAGAGTGAGTCAAGAATCTGTCTTGAACAGTCATCCAAAGATTAAGGATGTTAAAAGCAATTGCAGGGCTTTGTTTTGACAAGCTGAAATATTCCTCAAACCTAATATTTACAGCAGACAAGCATCATCGCACTAGACACTAGACTGGTGGATGAACTCCGTAAGTGCTTTGCATCAATTTAGCCAGCTAATGTCCTAGTTGGATTGTGAGCTGTACTCTTGTCATCAAATGCCATAAATAAGGCAAAATCTAATGTGTTTCTGTATTGCCTTCTAGTCTGTTATTGTAACTGTTGTTCGGTCTAATGATAGAGAGGCCCAGCTGACCCTATCAGCCACAGCTCCAAATCTAAACAGATTGACATAGTGCAGGTGTTCACCACCTCCTCTGGCACCTCAGTGGAAAACATTAGATTGGAGCAGAGCTCCCTTTATAGCTTTTAAATGGAGACATAGGTCAAGGGCTCCCATCCAAGGCCCCGATCAATACCATGACCCCCTCCAGTCAACCCACTTTGGCCTGGAACAGGGAGAGAGAGGTGTAAACCAGATGCTGACCAATGACCCACCTGTCAAACTACCTGCACCTACAAAGGAAGCCTCTGATCGATGGCAGATGAATATTGCTCTTGTTGCATGTTTGTTTATAAGAATAGTCATTTCCTAGCACTTGTCTTCTCAGTATACAGCAAATTCCCTGTCAGGGTTTTAAGACTTTTTTTTTTTTTTCAAAAAAAAAAAAACAAAACAAGTTTGAACAAAACTGAAACCAATAATTTGTCCAAATTAATAAACATTTTGTGTTAAAAATTTGTTTCTAAATTCATCGATCACCTATCACTATCTGTTCTTAACTGTAATTTGAAATTTGAATAAAACAGTTCTGAAAGCATCCACCTCCTCCTGCCATGCTGGTTTGTACTTGTATTTAATGCTCCAGTGCTTTTTAGTTGCTGCAGACAGTGCAGTTCAGGTCACCTTCATGAATAACAGCCTGCTGATACAGTTGAAATTCACATTTTTGTGCTGCAAGTGTGACAGATTTCATCTTATTAAGGAAAATCAGGAAACATGACTGAGCAAAAGACAGTATTTTTTTCATTAAGGACATTGTTGAAAGTTTTTAATGTTTAAGATGCTTAAGTGGCAGTTATAATGGCTCTGTATTATCAAGTTTCAGTAAATGGATCATGGCATAATTCATCATAAATTCATACCTTTCAATAAGACATTTGTCACCATCTGTCAAAATTATAAGCTGATACATTTTCCATGTCTTCAGTTTGAATACCAGAGGGATTAACATCACAGTTAGTACACTCAAATAAAAAGTAGGTAGTGAAGTAGGCTTTGAGTTCAGTTTATGCTAGCTCTTACTTCTCCATACATTTTAATCCACTGCATTTATATAAAAGCTGTATTTAGTAGTTATTTTGCAGTTTGACATTTCACATACAATACATATGGGCAGCTTATAGAATATGATGCAGTTTTTACAGATATAACTGCTTGAATATAAAACATCTCCACCCTCATCACCTACAGGATTCAAATACATGCTTACTGATACATAATGGAATTTTTTTTTTACCTCTAATACTTCAATTACATTTTGCCAATAATACTTATGTACTCTTAAGTTCCATTCTAAGATTAATTCAATCGACACACTGACAATGCTTCAGCATTTTCTGCATCTTCTCTCACTTTGTTAATCACAGTGGCATTTAGTAATTGTATAAAGGCTATGGTTTATGAAATAAAATAACGCAAGACCACACACAGATATGATGCATACTCAATACAACAATATGTTTTGTTTTCCATACTAATCACCACTGTAATCCCTTTGTAACTGTAATTTTGTGCTTTGCAGTCATCAGGAACAAAATGCGATATTTCACTGTGATGTTATGATTGCCTAATTCCTCTGGTCTGTTCTCTGAAAATGCAGTTCTGAAATGCAGCATAAACTGACATCCAAGTACAAACAGCAGAGAAAACCACAGGAGTTAAAACACCCCATTGAGTGCAGGGTAATCTTGACATGTTTTTGTTTCATTAACCAACCATCATTAATCCATCTAAAAGCATCCAATACACCTGTACTGTGAACACAAATATGCTCCTCTATACTGTAGCATTCCTAAGTGACAGCTTGACTTGTCACGCCTCTCCCTCTCCATGTCCCCACCTGTGGTATGCACAACAATTTATCCCTCCACTTCTCCATCCTAACATTCACCTCCACCTATCTCAGCCATGCTGTTTTGACAGACGCTGTGGAAAAAAACAGCTGCTGGAAGTGTACAGCAAAGCTTCAACCATCATGTAAAAGGCTGTTTGAGTGTTGGCTGACACAATCAAAATACAATCCATTAAGAGCTCTGGGATGATAGCAGCAGTAGTTTGTAACTCATCAGCTTTGTTAATGGCCTGTCTTAATGTTCACTTATGGCTGATGTCATGGCACGCCAGTTGAGCCTGAATACATAAGCAGGAATGTGTTCTGTCGTGACATGCAACGATTACAAGATCGTTTTATTATCACATCTCAATGACTCACTTGAATGTGCCTCATAAGGTTTGTTTGTGACAACCTGTACACTAGTATACTCTGACAGAACAAGAATCTAAACTGTAATTAATGGTGTGGTGTGGCGTAGACCTGAAATGGAGGTTTATACAATATATTACTAAAAATCTAGAAACCCAGCTAGTTGCACTGCAGGTTAAAAACAAGCCAAGCTTTTAATGTCATATCTGATCTTTTTTTTCTGGCTTGCATACAATTAAGATATAAATAGTTTGGCCATGTCATGTTAACGTATACCCTCATCTCTGAGTAAAACTGAGGAATATAAAACAACTGCATCATGAATCCAAATAATAGTAAAATAGTGTAATTAAAATGACCTGTATGTAATGTAACGAGAATCCTGATTTCTTGGAAAATCTGTACAAAAATATTGGGTAAAAACGTGAGAAATAAAAATATACTTAAAAAATTGGTACTTTGTTATTGCTGGAATTGCCCAGCACTCTATAACATGGTTAAAAAATAGTTCTGTGCTAACCAGCTACAAAAAAACTGTTGTATCACTAGTAATCTAATACTGCAATGCAATTTTTCTAATGATATTTATGTTAAGTTTTTTACATTGTGGTATTAACAAGTAAATGATCTCAGTATGTCTTTCACCACTGGCAATTATTTTTTCTCAAATTAAGTGTGAAAATAACCTCATACTTAGTGTACTTATTAGTAGTGTAGTCATATATTTTTATACTCTATCATATGAAAATGAGTAACTAGGGTACAACACAGTGGATTTTATGAAACTAATGGTAAGAGAGAGAGACAGAGTGAATGTAGTGTAATTTTTTGCTTTCACCAAAGAAAATAAAGATGCACATTTACTGAAGACATATCTCTCCTTGAGTCTGTCCTCCTCCCCCTAATGTGTTATTGTGTCAGTATCATAGCAATGAGGTTGTATTTGGTTTGGGGAGGTTCATTTGTGGTGGCTGAGTGACGTGAACCCTCGCTGGCCCCTCATTGAGAAGACATGTTGATTAGGTAATCACCTGTGTACACAAAGCCGGCACACTCGCCTCCCTCCATATCCTCTTTGACAGACATGAGGAGACGACACAGTTCTGCTTTCACACCCCTTCTCATCACAGTGCAGATAACAGCTTTGCTGCACCCTGTGCAATGGTAAAATATATTTACTGTTGCAACAGAGAGACACCAAGTGAGGTCTGGCCTTGTATGATCAGGAAGAAAGGAAATGATGAAAAGTTAATCTTTTAATGCAAGTCAGGTAGAGGCTTATTGCCGGCTTAGCTCTGGGTCCTGAACTGAAGTGCCTTATGAGCTTTTACTTTGCCATTACAAGACAGGATTATTAAAAAATATGTTTTTGTTATTCATTCAGTTTCGTTATTAATGAGACAAATACACTTAAATAAATCAATTGGTTATTTATCATTGTTCCAACAAACTACTGAACACAAATGTTATCTCAAGGAACATGCTTCCTGCATTGCCATTCATGAAACTCTGTCCTAATTAGCTTAGTGCTGCTAACAGATGACTTGGCCCAGTAAGAAGAGGAGGGCCCTGGTGGACTGGCTGGCCTCTGAGGCCTGATGTGGCTCAGACCTGTCACTGCTCAGCAAATTGATTCAGTGGCACGCTCCGCTCCAAATAAAAGAGCAGTGGGTGGGGGTAGTGAGAGACTAGCAGTCCATTCATTAATCACTGAGGTAAACAGGCCATCCAGTGACACCTGGTCGGGTTAATGCTTGGGACCCCAGAGTAATTACCACTCCCCTCCCCAGCCAGACCCAGCCAGCGACTCACATGAAAGCTTGTGATTATAAAGGAAATGGGAATTAGCAGAAACATTTCAAAAAGGCAGTCTCCAGTTCGTTGGTAGTGTACAGGGCTTGCAAAAGGTGGGGGTGGGGTTGGGGGGTGCATGGAGATGTGGGCTGATTGGAGTTTTCCCCACGGGGCATGAGGGGGTGGGGGGTGGGGGATGGGGGGCATGGGTCAGGCCCACCCCAAATTAGTAGTGTCTGTTATTTGAAACCAAAATAAAGCAGGAGCAGCAGTAAATGATTTCCCCAATGCTGGGGTGCCTTTCTGGGCTTTCTGTTGAAATTACCAAGAGGCCACGTCGCAATTAGTGGTTTGTTTCTTTTAGACTGAAATATGGTCATAATTCATAGCTTTCAACCCATTTCATTGGGAAGATGTATTGGCTGACCAAACTGAGGAGGTAATTGTAACACATGATATGGCAATTTGTTACCCAAGCAGCAAGTACACAAGGTATTTGCATGGACATAATATAATACTGTGTTGGGTATTCCAAGGAATAAAAGCCATTTGTTTCCAATCGGATGTAATTGAAAACTGCCTGTTGGAGTTATTACACATCTATTCATTAGAGAGGTATGAGGCATAACACTCCAGTGTGTTGCTCAGCTTGTAATGGTTCCAGTTGGTGTCTTTAATGTCAAAATGAGCTAGGATGGAACATAGTTCTTAAGTGAATGTACTCCAGAGCTTTGGCGCAGTCAAAGCAAAGGCCCTCTATAAAAAAACAGCTATCAGTTACTTTGTATTTACAATAGCAAGCATGAAACATTATTTGATAATTCTGGATGTCTTTTTTCTGCATGTGTCCTCCAGGCCCTTTTATTTCCTGGAGATTAACAAGCTAATCTTCTTGCAATGACTCATTACGCTCTGTATGTAATAATTACTGTGTGAAGTAATGATCATAATGCAAGTGTTTCCACTCATAATGACTCTTTCATTTTCCAGAACATTGACCTGGCTCAGCAGCGCTCAAGTCTTTTGCCAAAGTGGATGCAGAACATTAAACTCCTTCTTCCGCCTTTTTTTCCCCTCACCGTCACAACATTTACAGTAAAACTTCATACTTCCCCAGTGATCATAAAGAGTTCAAATTTTCATACAGTTTTGGGCAAAGACCACAATATGAGTGTGTGGCTTTAATGCAGCTTCATATAGAGATATTATTTTTGTAATAACCTGCAGATTACCAAGCACAGTTTTTCTCTCAGTCCTCCACCAGTACCAGAGGGGCTATTACACAAGTCTCTTAATGACACTTAATGATTTAATTGTGTAGAAATCATGGAAATAAAGTTATACATGACTTACTCATGTTGACATTTAACAGACCCAAATCCATATGTTCTCTCACTTAAGGGAGTTACTAAATGCCATACTCTCCTCCCCCCACCCCGCCCTCTGTTTTTGTCTGTCACTCTCACCTATCTGTTTCCATTTCATTAATGTCAACCACAGGTATTAAAATTTAATTCAACCAGAATATTTATTTTGTGGGTAGTATGTGCTATCTGTAGTGCAGAATAGGTGTTGCTCTTTAACAGAATGGGAACATTTTGTGATATCTCCTCAAAGTCGAAGCTTTTTGTTTTGGAGATTTTAACCATATAATATTTGGAACATTTTTCTGCCCATATATGTGTCACTTTCATGGTCCACTTGCTTTCAGTGGTCTACAGAAGATGCTCATAAAATTCCCAATTTTTTGGACAAACCATCCCAAAGATGAATTCTTTAAAATGGTAAGCAGATTAGCAATTAATCACATCCTATCAAGGATGATAGGACTTTCTCACTGTGGCATACTAATGTCTTCAGAGATTGTCTGGTCTGGCGGGGCTTGTTCCTGTTCTTGCACATCTGCCTGACTGCTCCTCATCCGTTGATGAATGAAAAACTACACTTAACATCCTCAATAGACACTCACTTTTTTCCCTCTTCTTTGGGAAATGGGAAAATTTACAAGTGCCTAGCAATAAATGAGGCCTCAAGTGCACTTAAAGTGACAGCAAGACTGGATTTAAATGTCTGTGCTACTTTGAGCCTGGGTATTTGCTGAAGAACTGTGACCTTGCAGCACCTGTAGCTTTGCTCTGACTGAGAATTAATGGCGGTGTTAAATCCTTGATCTTGACCAGTATCAATAATGAATTTTTAATTAAAATGTTGCTGAAAAGCTTGTATGGTAAATTTGTTGTCAGGGTGAGGCAGAATGTGGCAGGTGATTGAGGGTAAAAGTGATCAAATATATGTGTTCATTCATTCATTATCTATGATGCTTATCTGTTAAGGGTCGCAGGGGGGGCTGGAGCCTATCCCAGCTGACACTGGGTGAGAGGCTGGGTACACCCTGGACAGTTCACCAGTCCATCAAAGGTGATCACATACATGTTGTGGTAATGTTATTATAATGGTATTGTCAAAACATCCAAATCCTTTATTTTCTATGTAAGCCCACACTCTTGCAGGATCCTAGGTTGGCAAGTGTCAGAATATACCAAAGTCTTATTTTCCAGTGCCAGTGTCTGTGTGGTGCATCTGGTGTGCGTAATACATCAAATAACATGATGCTGCAGGGCAGTGTTCCACAGGAGACTACTGACTGCTACAGCCTGATAGAAATCAACTGTCTTGCTAGCTTGGCTGCTTGTCCTCTAAAATGGATAAAACCTTCAATAAAAACCAACTGGTCCAAAGCAGCCCTATATTAGACAATGTCCCCAGCTGGAATAAAGAGATTTTATGAATCATGGTTAGTGTCTTAACAGGCCACAGGGGTGCCACAAATAAAATACAAGGATTATGATACTACCATAATTATATTCCTGGTAGTGTCTAGAATTCCTTGAAAAAGCATTTAGACCAACATTTAAGCAGGTAAATAACATAATGTGACAGTTGTACAGGGTGGGTTTGCACTAGGGGAATCTTGACTCATATTTGACTCAGTATTTCTGAAATCCTGGCTACAGCCCTGCTGCACATGAATGGTTTTTCTGAACATAATTAATCAGAGATGTTCATAAGCCTTTTCAAACAGCTCTTATTTTTGTTTTAGTTGACATCCCACATAATCAGCATATAAAGCCTTAATACCCTGATAAGAATTCATTTTTACCACAGACCTTGCAACACTTTTGCTCCGTGCTCTCCCAGGATTTCTTTAGCAGCAGAGTTGCTTTTGGCTAACTCAACCAGCAAAATAAACTTGGAGGAATTCCCTGTGGTAAATTGAGCTGCCATGAGTTGAGACAGAGGTAGAGGCCTCTAGCTGGTACACATGGTGAAGGCAAAAGCATGCAGTGGTCACAGAGCTGCTTATAGACTCCAATCTCATTTTGAATAAATATTTCATATTTATTCACTCAGGACCATGGTAACACTAATGATGTAGAAAATTTTAGTTGTGTCATTTTATTTCTTTTAAGAATGTAAGGACTGAAGCTGAGGTATAACTTTGAGGTTATATCTCACATATAAGTAGATTGATTAAACTCACATACTGTTAGAAGAACTGGTGATTCTGCTGTTTTTGTTGTTTTACCATGCAGTCATGCTGGCATCATGTTTTTGTCAGACTTCCATGACTACACAGCAAAACCAAGTGAGTTTTCTCTCCCATCCCACTGCCTTCATGTTCCTCAGTGCCTCATCTTAGTTTAATTTTGACTAAAATAATTCATAGATTAATTGAAGGCATTTCAATGTGTCAGTTTCCTGCACAGCATGACAGGTCTCCATTAAGACTAAAATGAGATTTAAGGACAACCATTTTCACGTGAGAATCATTAAGCACAAAAGCACAGTGCCCTTGAAGTTGTAATGTTTTGAAATCATCACACTTGGCTCCTTTCGTTCTATTTGAAGATGGATGAAATGGCTTTTAAAGAGTCGAAGTGAAGAAGTGCAGATACCATGATGAAATATGTTTTGTATACAAAAGAGATTTTATTACTTCATCGTTCAGACAAAGCCATCAGCACAGTGCACTTTTCCACTGGGCGCATAATGTAAATTCCTGCTCAGTGTTTATAATTTCCACAGCAGGTGATTCACTCAATCAAGGCAGGAGCTCCAGTTTCTCCAGACCCTGGATTAAATCTGGAATTACATGCAGCATCAGAAAGATACAAGCCCAACACTGCGTTTCTGAAGCATAAAAATCATACCTCATAACTATGATCATTATTTATTTTTAACCCTAAAATATACTGTACTATATACTTTGATAAGACTGAGCCCACAGATGAGGTTTAAAAGAGTTATCCAGCTGCCTGGATCATTGCAGCAAGTGCACAAACTTGTATGCCGAATTAACAAAGGTTTCTGCATCAATAATCGTCAATCTTCCATGTCAGGAGAGGGTCTGCAGTGCAGGTCAGAGGCTGCCACATGTAATCAAGGAAGATCAGAAAGATCTCAATGGGAACTTGAGAGATGCTTACCAATCCCAGATGTGATACATGGATGTCAGGCATTACCTCAGCCACTCACAGCAAAGATGCAAGAGCAGAATTAACAAAATACTATAACACTCTGCATTGCCTTCAATAGAGGAGAGGCTGTGCTGTAATTCTGATGGTTAGAAACGTATGGTGAAAAAAACATTCAGAAATTTCCTGCCAGACCTCAGGAGTTTTGATTCTAAATCTTTAACCTTTTTTAAAAGAGATTTTACATTGTGCATTATTTATTATTATTATTTATTTATTTAATATTTAATTATGTATACTGACAAATTCTTTCATAAAATGTTTCTATTCTTTCATATTTTCATATTTTATACGGTATAACCTGCAATCTAATGTTGTTATATTTAAATATACTGTTTAATACAATAATACTGTCCTCTCTCAATAAGTATGTTCAACATTTTGTTACCAAATGTTTGTATTATACCCATTTAGTATATATATATATATATATATATATATATATATATATATATATATATATGTGTATATATATATATATATATATATGTGTGTGTGTGTGTGTGTGTGTGTGTGTGTGTGTTAGATTTTTCCTTCCTGTATCCTGTTACTATTTCTCACCACAGCAAATCCCTCATCCCTGTCATTAACGATTAATCTAAATTCTGCTTAAAATTTGTTTTCTTATTTTAGCAACAATTAAACTACAGGCAGAAGTGATCCTCATTTTTACTGACTTGATTTTGTGCATATGAACATTTCATAACAAAAAGCAATTTCAAAGTAATTTGTAAGAAGTAATAATAATAATAAGAAAATGTGTGTAGAAACATTAAAAACTTTACTGATACTGTGAGTGACTTCTAATAATATAATGTCATTGTGTTGTGGAACATATTAAATTACTAGAACACGTTTTACATTAAAAGTTGGATCAAGTAAATTGATAAGTGGAACTAAACTGAAGTAAAATGTATAAGGTAATTTAATCTATAACAGCGCTAAAACAAGAAGTTGATTAATTGATTAGTTGATTGATTTTTTAAAAAGTAATTTACCAGAGTTTTGATAATCAATTAACTGAGCAATTTATCAAAAATACCAAAGATTCCTGGGTCCAGCTTCTCTGTTGTGATGATCTGTTTCTTTTTTACATATTTGAAAATTAATTATCTTTGGGTATTGGACTACTGACTCTGGGAAACTGATGACTTTTACTAACTTCACTAACTTTTGTTGACTTAACATTTTAAATAATTATTTTTTTAAAGTTAAACTTAATTGGTGTGTAATTATTAGTTGCACCCCAAATTTATTATATTTATTGATATTGCATAAGATTATCATAGGTCCTGGGTGCAAAATTTTAATATATCCCTCTGAAATATATTGGAATAAGTATCAGAAAAGTAAGATATAGATACTTCAAACTTACATTTACATACAGTACTAGCGTAAATGTATTTTGTGCTGTCCAAGTGCATACCTGTTTTGAAACAGGTTGTACAATCATGAATAAGGGCGAATGTATTTACATGTTCCGTACATTAGTATCCTCACGTGTAGCACTACTAGTTACTTTGAGGGTTTAACTATATAGTTCCATTATATATACATATATATAAATTCTCGTGGAAATAATAATTAGGAACTGCCAATATTATCTATGATATAAATACATGTTAATACATAGCCTACAATATTATTCTTGCCATTTGTACATATACTGTATACACACACAGAGCCCTTTATTAGGAAGACTATACTAACATGCAGTAGTGCCTCTCTTCACTGTTAGAAAACAGCCCCAGTTCTTTCAGATCTGTCAGTTGTACATTCATGGCTTCCATTCCACCACATCTTAAAGGTGTTCTATTGAATTCAGATCAGATGACTGGAGAGGCCACTGAAGTGCACATTGTCACATTTATGAAACCAATTCGAGATTACTTTGGCCATGTGACAGTTTTGGCGAGCCTGCAGCCTCAGATTTCTCATCTTGGCTGATGGGAATGGAACCTGATGTGTTCTTAGACTATTGTAGTCCATCCACCCCAAGGCTGCAAGTGGTATGCATTCTAAGATGCTCCAGTTGTAAGACTGGTTATTGAGTACTGTTGGGTTGACTCAGTCTGGCCATTCTCCTCTGACCTCTCACCAACAAGGCATTTGTGTGTTGTGTTGTTTTTTTGCACATTCTGATTAAACTCTGTGAATGTTGTGCACTAAAATCCCAGGACATCCCTGAACATACAAAACAATCTGACACCAACAATCATACAAGGGTCAAAGTCACTGAGATCACATTTTCCCCCCATTCTCATGTTTGATGTGAACATTAACTGAAACTTCTGACTTGTATCTGCATGATTTTGCTGCCATATGATTGGCTGACTGGACAATTACATAATTAAGCAGGTGTACAGATGTTTCTAATAAAATGTTTTACTGAGTATATATCCTCATTGGGTTGGCTATGTTGGCATTTAAGATAGGACCGGATAGGACCTATGTAACTGCGTCCTCAGATTTCTTGAAGGACTTCACTGATTTGTTACAGGACTTGTTGTTGTAATATTTCTCTAATATTTATTTTTTAGCAACCACTTGATTATATTTCCATTTGACCTTGTTTTTGCTCAATTTTGAAATACTTAAAGCAACAGAATATTTTATTGAGCAACTGTGGCTTCTGCAGCCATGAGTGGTATCTGTTGGGCTCTTTTTCTGACCATTTTAAAGTGGTTTTCATGTACATAAAACATAGCCTATCAATTACTTAACCAGTGCTCTGACTGTATAGTCCCACTCACTGAATTGAAACACAGCTGAG
The DNA here is from genome assembly GCF_001640805.2 of Lates calcarifer. Classification (NCBI taxonomy): domain Eukaryota; kingdom Metazoa; phylum Chordata; class Actinopteri; family Centropomidae; genus Lates; species Lates calcarifer. The sequence continues at coordinate 11,996,114 of NC_066844.1, forward strand.
TGGTGGGAACTGTTAGGTCTCTCTCTGTAATTATAATGATCTAAAGAGTACAGCCTAGGCCTGCTATATATTAAAAAAATGCCTTGAGATAACTTCTGTTGTGATTCTGTGCTATATAATTATATAAACTGAATTTAATTGAGTTGTATATTCCTCATGATTCCCAGTGTCCAGAGCAGGAAGTGCTGTCACTGTAACAAACATACCAAGCTTTATATTTTAAGTTTCCAAGCTGGATGAAAACTGTTTTTTAATGACTTCTAAGTATTTTAACTGATCTACAGTTCAGCATTACTCTTGAACTTCCTGGGTATGATTTTGGCAGTTTAGCCGACTATCACTCAGTCATGCACTCCCCGCAGGTGATTGCGCCCACTCACCAAAGTTACATAGTGCAAGAACAGACATTCAGGGCATGGAGTGGGAGTGACAGAGGCACCATTCTCCCTCTTACAAGTCATTGTAGGGTCCAAATGAAACTGAAGCTGTAATTTTAAGGTAAAATTGTTGCATAAGGTTGGTTTAATAAAATAAATGGTAAGTACATTTTCTCAGTTACTCATTACACTGTCTGTAAATCTGTAAGGCACTAAATGATAATGACAACAATCCAAACTACAAGTCTTCCTTGTAATTGATCATTTTGAGAAATGTGATGTGAAGTCATTTTGTAGTCACTGATTAAGCCATCAATAAAACATAAACACATCAATCAATAAAGTTCAGAGCAGTAGTTTCTCTGGAATTGGATTATAATTACTGGTGCATTATGCTTTACTACTTTATTGTTTCAGCTGGTAAAGGTAAAAAGCAAATTTAACCACTTTAAATACTTCCTGTTAGCTTCTGATGATCTCCTACTTAATCCATAATGATGTATATGAATATAAAACCTTAATCTACAATAATACACGTTAATTAATGCACATTTGTGACCATGATCTGGATCATCCCTTAACCTTAACCATGAGGTTATTCTTTACTATTATTGTAACTCAGATGGCAATGCTGCCCTAACCTTAATGACCGAGTAACTGTGGCCAAAATCAAAAAATCTTACATGTGTTCTGGGCAATTTAATTTGGAGAACTTGATGCAGTATGGCAGTATAATGAACAATAAGGTTCAGCATAAGAGTACATTTTTTGCTGAAGTTGAAACATATTCCACTCATGTGCATGTGGATGCATTTTTGCTTAGGATTGAACCACCTGGGGTGAATTTGTGTTTGCACAACTCCAGTGTTTTCAAAGAATTTGTGTCCAGTCAGTGAAAAAGTAATTGAAAACACCAAGTCTGGAATTCACTTTGCATTCTGTCTGTACACCTTGTAAGAGGTTTTGCAGTACTAATATTATTATGTTACTTTCACTTTTGTTCCTGACAGATAAGAGTCAAGAGTCCCTTGTCACTTAAAAGTAAAATTAGGGGATGCACCTTTTTGATGAAGCTGACCAAGGTTCAGATTCAGTTGGCAAAACTTTGCTTGCAAGACTTTTCTTGCTGTCATCTCACAATCACAAATGTGTTATCTTATTATGAAAATGTAATGTATTTGACAAGACCACAGCTTAAACCCAGTGCTGTTTCATGTTTGAAGGACAAGCATAACAAGCCTAAATGGAGCTGAAGGCTGAACTGACTCAACTGGAACTGACAGAAAAGATAATAACTGATCAACATGAAGACAAGGTCTGACAGGGATAAACACTACTCACAAAGAGGCACCCAATTAGGTTTTATGAGAAACATTATCAATATCTCAAGATAACTAATAAAACTGAATGTATTCACAGCTGCACAACTTGTAAAAATTTATGTACATGTCTTAGACATCTATTACACTGCATGCATGAATGTTTTGTTGTGTTAATATAATGATGTGATCCTGTCTCTTCTTGTTGTGTATGTTATGTAGGTCTTACAACATATCACAGGACATATCATGTCCACATCAGTGTCAACAGGTCAAAGTCTGTGTGCATGTTAAGCATTTGGACAAATAACTTGAAAAATGAATCTTCCTCTTAATGATGATGAGGATTTTCCTACAGGAACAAGCTAAACAACCCATAAAAACTCTAAACTGTACCTCTTGAATCAGAGCATGGAGAGCAAACAGTGCCTTGGCTACAGAAACTCCCGTCACACTAAATTAACTAACCTGACAATCATACAGCTTCATGTCTGACTTAAGGTATCCATGTGATTTCCAGTCGACTTTCAGTCATACATTTAAAAAGGCAGAAAGATTGATATTGCTAAGCCAGTGCATGTCAGATGGGTAGCAGCTTGTCTGAATCTGTATGTCAAAAACCTGAATTCATGGTATCTGAGGGTTCGGTGAATAAGACTGGGTGGAATTTCAACCTGAGCATTCCACATTGCCAAGAGACATTTGTTTGGCTCTACATATTTTCAAAGTGGTAACATTCTCTCACTTTTATATTGATGCTCAGTTTTAGTCCCAAAGTTTATCCTATTAACAAAGGATGTCTGGTTATATATGCTCTTTGTGTTCAATGTTTTTGTGTAAATCATCATAGACCTGCTGGGTTGATAAAAATTAACATGCTGTGTTCAGTCTACAACGTTAATTTAAAGCAGGACTATATAAGTTTCACTGCCACTGTGGACACAAGTAGAAATGAAAGGCACTGAATAGAAGACAATTTTGATACTATAGGACAAGCAAAGATGCAAAAATCAGTTTTGGCTGGAGACCATTTTGGTGCTTCAAATTCATTGTCCTTGTATTAAAGTCAAATCAAGTCAATTTTACTTATATATATAGCGCTATATAACAACAAAAGTTATCTCTAGGCACTTTTCATATAGAGAGATCTAGACTGTAACTGAAGGATTTAGCTTGCTCAGGGGTTTTTCACCAACATGGTGTGTCATGTCAGGAAGGACAGACCTGACTTGGAATTAAAATACTGTACTGAAGGGCTTAAGTCATCAGGTATATGGCTTGCATTAGCTTACAGTATACAGTTGGTTTAATGGAGGAGGACTTCAGAATATTACTGTAAATGAGAGACCTGCTGTGAGTGTCCTTTTGTCTTTTTCATTTGTTTATTTAATTGGCCAAAAGTTAGAATCCTAGACTTGCTGTCATCAGTAGTTACATGTAACATTCATCTCACAATCAGCCCTTCTGGCAATTCTTCCTATCTGCCTTACAGTTAGCCTTGCATCTATTGGCATTAGCTTATCCAACCTCCATTAAACCAGCTGTTTACTATAAGTAAATGCTAGCTAAGACTAACTTGCTTAGCTGTCAACACTTAACAAGAATTGTGCCAAGAATATCTCTTTCTCTATCTAAGTATTTGTTTATACAACTTTAACTGTAATGGATTGTACAATCAGTAGTGATGTCCCTCCAGCCAGATGGCCCACAGGAAACTGTTTAAATGTGAAAGACTGACCATCATGGCTGCCAGTTAAGCATAGTTCTGCCCCCAAAACTGTGCTTGGACAGTTGACTGTTTTTCATTTTGGTATAAACAGTGCTTCTTCATTTCAAAAAAGAAAAAGCTCTCTTCCACCTCCTCAAGAAAGCTAATGAGTGCTCTGCATTTAATTCTAGTAGGTGTATGCCACTCTTTAAACTGAAAGGTAATAAAACTTTTTATTTTGATTTTGATGTGACATGGACAATTCATGTCACAATGAAAAATTCATCAAAGATAAATAAGTAACTGTCATTTAACATTTGTCTTCATGTGATTATGACACAGTAAATATATACAAAAAAAAAACAAATTCAAATAATAGTGTATACTGAATTTTACTTTACTTCTTTGTTTGATTTTGTTTTCATTTTTCATCACTTTAAAATCTTCCACAGAGATACAGTGAGGGATATGATATTTAACAAAGGTTCTGAGTTTCAAGGTTGCAATATAATATACATCCTCTCCACCAGGCCTCCAGACACCATGTGATGTGACATATATCTGAATGAAATGGAATATGCAGGCAGGGTATCAGTTCAAGCTGTAGAGGACAAGGTAAAATGTATAAATGAAATCCCAAGCATGCTCTTTTGAAAATGTAAATGTAAAGTTTTTGCCAAGTGATATCCAATCACACATCTTTGTTCTGTTAGCTACAACTGACAAGCTAACGAAGTCAAGCATGATTTTACACAATAGGAGGGGTTAGCTGGTCAGCCCAATTCACCTTTGATTGGTTAAATAGATGCATGCATCTCTAAGTGTAGGATGAGTAGTTCAAAAATATTTTATGGGCCATAAAACTTTTTTTAAAAGGGATTTAAAAGAGACATTCTTTAAAACTAGCCACAAAATGTCTTCAACACACACAACACCAAATATATTTTTGTGGTGAAGGATAAGCATAGTAAATAAATATCATACATCCTTAGATATTAGATGCTGATGAATATTACATATTCTAGTACCTGCTGTGTGACATCAGTGGAAGTTTAAGGAAGAGATTTTTCTCCACCTGACCTCAATGACAAACACAATAAATCACTTTAATAACAGATTTGTGATTGAAATGTGATTATATCATCATTCATTACTGATGGTAAAGGTTTAACCAGGAAAGGTTAACACGCCTTTTGAAAAACTCCCATTCAGTAGATTTAATTCAGAGACAGATAATTCGATGTCAGCTCAAGACTGATGGTGCTTGTACAAAGCAAATGGCCCATGGCAAAATTCGAACACTGATGCTGGAATTAAACTAGCTTGTAAATGTGTCACAAATCTCAGAGACACCACAGATGGTGACACTGTATCCATATTTCACAGTTAGGTCACTGCTGCTAAATAGCTGGTTGCCATTCATTCTGTAAAGCAATTAACACATTATTGGCTGTGTTTACAGAAGCTCTGCTGTGAAGGAATTCCCCTGGAAATGGTGATAACTGCATGATCTGGAAATCATTTGGAGAGGAACCAGCACTTCATTCTTCTTAAGTTGTCTTACAATGTGATTTTTCTTGCATATTGATCATGGCATATGAAAAAATATTCCATATGTGGCTTGAGACTGCACGGCATCTCTCATGGAGAGAAATACAAACACAGCAATTACAACTGTTCTAGAGAATCAACACTGCAAAAAGAGTGTAGTCCCCACCATGTAAGCAATGCCAGAGGTTATTATGTTCCCAGGCTTAATGATCCAAACCACTACTAACCTAACTTTTACAACATTTTGTCACCAAGATTTAAACATAAAAAGAACCTACAATGTCTTCATGAAATATAAATGTGTTGTCTCTGGTGAATGTTTCTTATTATAATAACTCTTGCAAAGCTGAATGGTGTAATATGAAAACAATGAAGCCCTGGCTTTTCCCTGAGGGTGCTCTATGGTTACAAACAGACCCTCTTCTGTAATTTCCCTAAATTATCAAATCGTATAACCACAGTTAGAAATGGAAGCTTTGAGCCTTTTTAAAAGCATCTAAACATGTGTAGCTGTGAATAACTGGATAAATGTTATACCTGCAGTGAATTCTAAGGAGTTCTCCTAAAACAACAAATCAGGTCAGTCAAACCTAAAGCTGAGTGAAGCTGTCATTGCAGGCCACTTATTAACATATATACAGTGAACATCTCACTGCATGTTATTTTCATGGTGGGTGGTCCACACTCTGTTAGATGTGGAAACTGAATTAGCGCCTGGGCAATTTTGCCTGAGATCTGGAAACATTCTTTACCTTCCAGAAATGACCTTAATATAGACCTGTAATAAAAGCCTCCTGCCTCTGGCATGTTGTTTTACCAAATAACATCTAACTGGCCATTACTCCCCATTAAGGCTAATGGTCATACTAATTAGGATAATTCCATAAAAGGCTATGTGTTTAGACCAAATTGTGGGCAAGCATTAACTTTATGACAAGACTGACCACTCTCACACATTGTCAGTGTGCACTTTTATTTAAGCAGCCTATTAGTCTGCAGTGTTGAGAAGTGCTCTCTCAGCAGTATCACCTGCAGTTTAGTTGGTTATGAGGTCATGTTACACTTCATTTCTCTTCATAATGTAAGTCAGTTAAAATAGCTTCAAACGGTAGTGATGTTTGTAAAACAACAGTGGGAATAGTTAATGTCAAGACAGGATCTTAATAGACGTATGAGAGCTGTTATTCATATCATCAGACATCTTTAAAGCTGCTCCAATCATCATTAACAATGTGTCGTATTAATATATGTAATATGAAACTTATGTGATACACTTGTAATGATGAACCAACAGAGAATTATCACCCAGCTCTCACAGTTACCTTCATCTATACAGCACATTAAGACATCTTTCAGCTCATGGTTTTTGTGTTTTTTTATGACACACAACGTTTCTGTTTTGGTTCAGTCTCTCATTAGCTTTGTTTCCACCAGCAGAAGGCAGCTGTTTCTTTCCTTCTTTCTTCCTCTCTTTCTTTCTTTCTTTCTTTCATTCTTTCTTTCTTTTATTTTTTGGGTAAAAAAAGAAAGATAGAGAGACCAAAATAGAGCTACAAGAAGAGTGAATCTGAGGAATTGCATTCATCAAGTCAACACAACCATAAACCTAAATTCCAGCTGGATTTTTAAGTTGTCTGTCTCATGTGTCTGACAGAACAGATATGTTTCTATCTTCATTAATCCAGCTGTCTACAGTTAAAATGAAACAAATTATGGTATACACACAGTATGGTGCCTAAAAACTGCATAATTTATTGCATTAGGACATTCTCTTCTCCTTCCATGCAGAACTTCAGATTGTGTATTGGCTTCTGAATGATGAGCATTTATTTTGATTGATGATTTATTTTCCAGCCCTGACTTACAATAGTTTTCAGTGGCACAAACACAAAATATTATCCTGCTAATAAGGATGTCAAACCAGAAAATGCTTCTCTGTGTTGTTCTAGAACGCATGGGCAAACAACAGCTTTTTCCATATTATTTGGAGGACTTGTTGGACATTTTAGGTGCATTCACTTCCAAATAAAATATTAAGATTAAAAAAATGTTCCTTGTAATGTCAGATTTCTTTCATGTTGATTAATTTATACAGCTAAAAATTATTTTTTTCCTCAAAGGGCCTCAAAGGTTACTGTTTTCCTGAATCTTACCATTTATGTTGCCATGACTGATATGACCCAAATAAATGAAAATAAGTTATAATTTAATAAACCAGAATTATCCTTTAACTTGTGGCTAACATCTTCCTTGTTGTGCTAAAAGTGAAGCAATTCCATTCAAATTTTAGCTCTTCTGGGAGAGAAACTCTGAGAAGCTGTCATCTATTTTATTACTGATGATCATGATCAGTCAGGGATACCTCTGCTTGAAATCCTCTTGAGCAATGTCCATTGACAATGAACAAATTCCAGAGGACATGTTTTGTCTGACTGAAACATAAGAAAATAATTGACAGTAGTGGAGCAAAGAATGCTTTATCCAGTTTCTATGTAAAATCTTTGAAATCTTTTAGCAATCAAGACAGTTCTCTCTGGATGTACCATACAGCCTCTACCAAATGTTTAGAGCACTTTAACACTGTAATCTTTTGTTTTCATAAGTGAGGCAGCATGGCTGCATAAAGAGTCAGCATAGCGTATTAATTGTATTCTTGTGGGTACTGCTAATTGCCAGCCTACATTGCTGCTGATTAACACCAGCTCTGGAACAGCCGCTGTTGTCCCAGGTGCTCTGTGTTTGGAGAGAAAAAGCTTCCCACATTAAATACTTCACAGAGGAAGTCTCTTCCAGGGCCAAGGCTACACAGCCAGACCACATTGAAACACTTTCTGTGTGCTTTTACTTCCTCCACTTTGTGTAGTTAAATGTTAGGATTTATGTAACAGTGATCACAGCAAGCAGTAAGCGGGCTGAAGTCACAAAATGAATTTGTAGGCTGACTGAGAACTGAAATCAAGAGGCAAGTCAGAACAATTAGTATTGTTTTCTTTATCAGAGCATCCAGGGGTAGGCAAGGCAAAGCTTTCTCCAGACATTTGTTTGGATCACTGCTGCACAGCTTTCAACATACAAGATTAACCTGAATTGTTGTCATCTGAGTGAGTGGAAATGGGCGGATTAGTGCCATGTTGTTTAGACTGGAATTGTCATATACAATAGACAAAACAGCTGCTGCAGAATAACAGTGGAATAATGTGGCATTTCTCTCTCCTGCCGCATTATTGCATTTTGCTCAGTTTTATCTTCCCTCTCTTGCCCCACAGCCGAAATGAGCGGATGATTTGTGCGAATCTGTAATAGTTTCACCATTTCCATGCTTGCATGCACACTTCATTCAACATGTTTAAAATCGTTAAATGTTGTTGGCGCCACTCCAGCAGGCCTAATAAAATAGGTATATTATTTCTGACCAGATTTTTGAATGGTGGCCTGAGCCCACAACACCCAGCTTGTGTCTGTGTGGGTGTTCAGTCGGTAGAGTGACTCAGCCCCATGCTAGCCTAGGAGCTGCTAAATGGACTTGATTAGTGCAATTGGAGTATTTGAGAACAGAACAGCTGCTTTGATTTGGCCTGATTGCTGTTTGAAGAAAATGGCAGAGAGAGGCACTGTTCTGTCAGGAACTGTTTGGCAGACTCCAGATGCCCCTCCTATACTCACACACACACGCACAAGGACACACATACTACTAGCAGACCTCCCACTCACATATTTTCACTTCATATTCTTCGGCCTGCTCATTTCAACTCCTGCCATCTGAATATTAGCTGTGTGTCAAACTAACCATGAAATAATGAAAGTAATGCTCCTGACATTAGCTGTGTGACTCATACAGGCTCTGAGCACTCAGCAACAAAAATGGCACCCAGAAAGTTGAACACACAAGCAAGGTTTCTGGAACCAAGATGTACTGTACTGTTAGGACTAAACCAAATTGTTTCCGTTTCAGACTGGAAAGGGGATACAAACATTTGGATGCTTGGCTTGGGAGCCTGGCAGTGACCACTCAGTGCTCAGTGTGTTAATGACAGACTTTGTGTTCTCATTTGCTCTCCAAGAGCGATGAGATGTCCACACCGAGCTGCAGCACAATCAGCTGCCTGCAGCCAAAGCAGCTGGAATGGATACAGCAATGGCCCTCTCAGGGCTGCATTTTCCACCCAGGACCAAAGCAGATCCTGTGTCAGAGAGGTTGAGTGATATCAGTCAGAGAGTCTGGATAATGATAATGATCACCTTCCAGGGCTGCAGGGTCTCTGCTGTTTGGAAAGCTAGTTTTTCCACTTTCTCACTGGTTCTAATTCTGAAGTGATGAATACTATGTCCCTGATAAATCTTTTATAGATTAATGATCCAAGGACAAAATGAACACAGTGTGAAATTAAATTGATTTTGCTGGCTTCAGGTGTGGTTGCTTCAATTTCCCACTAACTGTTTGCACAGTCTTTTAAAAACATGCCATCAAAGACACACAAATCCATATCCTGTGACGACTTTGACACATGAAACTCCTGCTCAGATGTTTCAGTAAATAGCCACAGGTCTCCAGGACCAGTGGTGTAGTTATGGAGTTACATTCTGGCAGCCACTCATTGAGCTGAAACACATTATTTCTCCTCCCGTGCCAAGTCTGCAGTTATGAATGTACATGCATGCTGCTGTTTCCTCTGCCTCCCCCGCTGCTGTTGAAACATGAATGACTCAAAAGCAGTTCAGGACATATTTCAAAAAACTGTCTTCTCCCCTCAGAACCATTCAATCAAATGCCATTTATGTAAAGGGGTAACATATGGTTTTGTAAATGCAGTGTTATTGTGCAATTTTGCTCACTTTTATTTGGAAATTACTTTCCTGGCCTCCAGTAAAGAAAATGTCAAGGGAGGAAACAGATTTTATATGGCAGAATTGACACTAATTTGCACTTAATAACAAAATGTCTCTTATTTTTCAGTTTTTTTGGAGTGTCCACTAAGGAAAAATACACAAAGAGAAGTTTAAATTGAAATGAATTCTTGGACTATTACCATTTTACCAGTAATAGGTCTTTATACTTATATAATCACTTCTGCCAGGACTCCTCTTAATATAAGCCAATTTCCAGCCCATTGCCAATGACAGGCAGCATTGTTAGGTTAAATATGTCTTCCTGTGCACTCATACACACATGTCAAGCACACAGGATCTGCCTCCAATTTACATGGGCCTGAAATTATTGCTTTGTTCAGTCATGGTGAGAACACAATCGAGCAGCAAAAATGCAATTATCATGGCCAGAATGAATTCTAGTGGAAAGAGTGTTGGGCTGTTGATGTTTTTTATTGAGTGCTGGCATAATTTTTTTAAGTCCTTCAAATTGAAAATATTTCTGAATTTTGGTCAAACTAAAATTTCTGTCTGAAAAGGTGTGCTTGAAGACAGATTGGTAAGTGTGTCAGCAGGATTGTAGTGAGACAAAAAAGGGCCATGCCACTAGGGATAGATCCTGAGTGAAGACATTTGGGGTTGGTTGGTGGGTCAGGACATGGGGAGGGGTGGTGTGGGTAGGCTGGGGGTGTTGGGCGCATCTGAGAGCAATCGCACTGTGTGACAAAATGCAGACATAACAGTCTGCTCTGACACTTGTTACCAGCACATAAACACTTGCCTCAGCGAGATAGAGGGCTACGAGCTTGTGTCAATTTGACATTTATCAACAGCTAATTAACTGTTAATTTGCCAACCCTTGGGTTCAAGCATGCAGCCAATTTATCATGTCCAACAAACAGCATGTCCTGCCACGCCCAAAGGGTGGTCCTGCTGAGTACTCACAACATCCATCTGACGCCCTCAACGAGCCCTGCTCTGACTGCATTAATCATCTACCCCCTTTGTTCCAACCAGTCAGTTGTAATGCCAGTTATTCTCATGTTTGTTTATTGTTGCTACTTAACACATTTAGAACACTGACATTTTTCTTCAAAGCGTGCAGTATATACAGATAAGGACAAAATTATTAGCCCCCTTATGAAAATGTCATTGTTTTTTCAGTATTTCCCAAGTGCTGTTAAACAGAACAAATAATTTTTAACACAGCTTTTTCATCATCATTTCAGCATCCTAGTATTATTTTGGATGCTTACATTATTTTACTTTACACAGAGAAACAAAATTACTCCACCAAAACTAAAAACTACCAGGGCCAAATTTATTAGCCCCCTAATGCTAATAGTCAATTGTGTATCCTTTTTGCTGGATAACAGCCTTGCAGTTTTTGTTGTAGTTTTCAACAAGACTCTGACACATCTGCTGAGGAATCCCAGCCCATTCTTCTTTGGCAAATCTTTCAAGCTCCTCCAGATTCAATGGCCTTCTGGCATGGACCTTTGTCTTCAGTTCACCCCACAGATTTTCAATGGGATTCAAGTCAGGGCTTTGTACAGGCCAGTCAGTAACATTCACTTCATGTCTTCTGGAGATAGGTCTTCACCAGGAGCGATGTAGGTTTTCTGTTGTTGTTGTGTTGGAGGACAAAGCGACGACCCAGACCCAGTTTTGCTGCTGACTGCTTAAGGTTTTCTCTAAAAATCTTCACATGTTCTTTTTTCTTCATGATTCCTTCCACCTTCCCAGTTCCAGACGCACTGAAGCATCCCCATAGCATAATACTCCCAGCACCGTGTTTCACTCTGGGGACGGTGTTCTTTGGGTTATACGCCTTTCCCTTCTTTCTCCAAACATAAGCAATGTCTCTATGGCCAAAGAGCTCTAGTTTTGTCACATCCGACCAAAGGACATGCTTCCAGTATGCATAATCTTTCTCCAGGTTGTCCTTAGCATACTTCAGTCTGGCTTGAAGGTGTCTCTTCTACAGAAGTGGAGTTTTTCTTGGTCTGCAGTCCATTCCTGCGCAGAGCTCTAGTAATTGTCTACTTTGAGACTGCAATTCCTGACTTGGCTAAGTCACTTCTTGGCAGGTTTTCTGGGGTCTTTAGACACATCTCTCACTAGTTTTCTTTCCAGGGTCTTTAAAATCTTTCACTTCCTACCTCTGCCAGGATTGTTCTGTACTGTGTGGCTCTCTTTGAATTTCTTGATGATACTCCAGTTCTTGACACTTGGAAATGCTGTGATAACTTTGTATATGCTTCTCCTGCTTTGTGAGCATCAACAATTCTTTTTCTCAAGTCTAAACTGATTTCTTTTGTTTTTGGCATGATGCTTTCTCAAGTGACAGCTCAAACCCTTACTGAAGTTTTTATAATGTGTGTAAATTGGGAGATAACCCTCAGTTTTAACTTGATTGTACAAGCTTTGAGCATTACAAAGTTAAAGCACATCACTGCACAACAGTGGTTTGTGCTATGGCTCAATAAAAAGTCAATTTTTAATTCTACGTAGAAAATTCCTTGCTCTGTCAAAAAAAAAAAAAAAAAAAAAACACTTTCTGAAAAAACTTTAAATTTCATAGGCTAATAATTTTGTCCTCAATTGTACATAACATAAATAATATACATGAAGTTAGACTGATGTATCACTTTGCTGATACTGAAAACTTATTAAGAATAGACTATTTATGCCATGTTCTCTTCTCTAGTGTATTTCAATACCATCTGAACTCTGCCCTTACAGGCATATTACACTTGAATAAAAAATAATTCATTCATTGATATCAAAATAAAATATAAGATGTCTTGTGCAATAAATTATGCATATATTCATAGAATTCAGTTATATTTTGGTAACTGATCTTGGCAAAGTAAAATTCTGTGGATTTAGAGATGTTAAAAGAACTGATATTCATGAACAAGAAACCTATGGTAAGATCTTAACAATAGGAATATTACGGTAGCCTACACTTCAATCATGTAACATTACTTATAGTTATCATACCAGCATGTTAATGTTTAGCAGCCAGGGTTGCCAACTCTCATGCTTCTGGTGTGTGACACGCTTTCACTCTCACTCTCACATTATCATGCTGCCCAAACAGGTCTCACGCCAAAACCAGAAGTACCGGCGATCATGTTGTTGATAGACAGCTGCTCAATCTCACAGCCAGAGAGTACTAGTCAATCACAGTACAGTAGGGCGGGAGTTGCTGCATGACTTTCAAAAACCTTAAGCAGCCAAGACCCCAGATGGCGCCTACACACTCCTATCTAACCTGCCTGAAGGAAAGTGACTATGACAGATATCAATAATGGATTAATTAATTAATGAACCTTACTTTTTTTAATGAACCTTACATTTTTTCAAAATGGCCAACTTCCTGTTGTATTTAGGGTATGGCTCCAAGACGCCTTTTTGTACATCTTGGGGTGTTACATGTGCCTGCCGAATATCGCAGCACCTGCGTAATACTGTACGCAGGTGCTGCGTCATTGAAAATTTCTAGGGGGTGCCATTGAGCCATTTTGCCACACCACAAGACCACATCAGAAATCAAGATACGTGACTTATAACATAACTGCCAAGTTCCGTAAACGTTTGAGCATTCCAACCACCAGAAAAAGGCTAAAAGTAATTAGGGGACGCAAGAGAGCTGCTGTAGCACACCTGTGGCCAAATATCAAATCAAAGTGTTTAGGTGTTTAGACATGCGTGCAAAGTTTTATGAGTTTTGGCGCATCCTAAAGACCTCAAAACTGTGATTGTAGAATGAAAACTGATGCAGAAAATCCACAATGGCTGACTTCCTGTTTCACAAAAAAATTATTGAAAAAAATAAAAATTTGTCCATAATGATGAGAGCAATGGCCTCGCCGAATTTCATGAAAATCCAAGTCCCTTTTTTCCAGCATGGCCTGCGTTTGGGGGTGCTGTGGTGCCTGCTGACCATGCCTGAGCCCAGTCCCTAAAGAATAATTACATTTTCACTGGATCTGAGGTATGTGCCAATTTTGGCAAGTTTTCGAGCATCCTAAAGCCTTCAAAAATGCGATTTAGTGGGCGGAATAATAATAATTATCTGTGACAGCTGTAACTCTTGGCTGTCATGAATGTATTTCCTCTGCAGCATCAGAACATGTTACAGCAGCTTCACAAACTCCTGCAGGTTCAACGGAACTAACAACAGTTTTAAGTTCAGAAACATTTACTCTATAAACATTTGCTAGCCTAGCAATATAACACAGCTACAAACAGCCCACAACGCAACACAAAATACCATAGTTACACTGGTTGTAGTGGAGAGAATACTGTTCTACATGGTAGGGTGCTGGTTCAGGGTTCGATCACCAGGTTCACACAGGGGTGCCGGCCAGAGCTCCACTTAAGGCCATTCAGAGTATGGGTAAATAAAGGACTGAGAGGCTGATGTGCTGTTATCTTCTTCTCTTTACTTTCCTTTGCAGCGTCACATACAGGGTACAATTGCTTGGGTGAAAGTGAACAGAATACATCTTAGTAAAGGATAAATAAACATATCCATAAATTAACTCAATCTATATAATATCATCAGTCCAATAAAAACAGAAAATAATTAAACAAGGGAGGTAATCCAATGATAACAGTCTCATTACACTAATAAAATAAACACATTCAATACACAAATTTCTATCTCTGTCAAGTCACCATCAACACTTACATAACACTTCCTGTAGCCGAACCGCCATGACTGTGTCTTAACTCATTTTTAACTTTTGAAGTCAATCGGCTAAAGCGTCTAGAGTGGAGTTCGATCAGGTATGACCCCTGGAAGTGGCCAAAAATACATCACTTTTTAATCTTCCAGTCAGAATAGTGGACTTCCTGTTGGGTTTAGGGTGTGTCTCCAAGATATTTTTTTGTGAGTCTTGGGATGTTACAACTGCAAATTTTGTGCAACGGGCCTTGGGGGCTGTTCCGTCAAAACTGTCTAGGGGGCCCTACCGAGCCATTTTGCCACACCCATGTTGTATGAATATGCACATCCATATTGATTATATGGATGTGTGCAGTTAGGGACCAATAACAATACTCTTAAGTTTGATGCAGTTTGGACAAAGTATGGCTGAATTACAGCAAGTTCACTGCAACTTCCTGTTTCATGGCGAGTCATCGAACTTTGAGGGGCCAAAACAGGCACGCCCTTCAACGAAAATTCAAAAGCTTCGCAATTTAATATCTTCTATGTTTTAATAACTTATTATTAAGTTTTGAAGTCAATCGAATAATGTGTTTAGGTGGAGATGGATTTGGCACAACCCCTGGAAATGGCCCAAAAAACACCAATTTGTTCATCTTCCGGTCAAAATAAAATACTTTCTGTTGGGTTTAGAATATGGCTCCAAGAGACTTTTTTGTTCGTCTTGGGATGTAACATATGTGTGCAAATTTTTCGGCGCAATGGGCTTGAGGGGCGGCACGATGCACCACCATTCAGAAAATACTGCAGTATGCATCATGAAGCTAAAGAAACATGCATTTAGGCAAGCTTGAAGAATACATCTTAATAAAGGATAAATAAACATAGAGAGACGCCAACTAACTTTTCACTGTGTGATGTCACTTGTAATATAACCAACCCGTGAGGTGGCTCACCCCCGTAAGATAAACACATAAATGAACGCTGATGGAACAGATAATTAAAGGCAGAACAATGAAGAGGAATACTATTAAAACTAAACTATAAACTGGTGACTTTAACTGCAAAAGAAGATTTTATTGATACATTTGAAGTGGAATTTAGTTTTCACTAAGGAAAACACTGTAAGAAACTGGAATTTGTGGCAACAAAAGATTTAAAATAAGAGCTTTTATGCTCTTGCTGATTATTGACACTTAATATTTTTCAGAGCTCATCATCTGTGACAGCTGTAAGTCTTGGCTGTTTTGAATGTATTCTCTCTGTGGCATCAGAGCATGTTAAAACACACACACAAACTATTGCAGGTTAACCAACAGTTTTAAGGCTGATCAACTAATGGCAAAGGATCGAAATTCGCCACGGCGACACAGCAAGGGCGTCCCCTGAAGACTCACAGTCACCATTATGAGCTTAATGCTTGTCTGACCACATTTAAGGTGAATTAGTTCAACCCACTTAGATGAAACACATTATTTCCTGTTGTCAATAGCTGGCGCTATGACTATATGTGAATATTTGCATGTAGATGTGTTGAGGCCATGACACTAAGTCTAAGTCTAGGGCAGATTGGACAGTGCATGTGAGAGTTGCAACAACTTCCTGTTTAATGGCGAAGCTTTGAAATTCACCATGGTGACACAGCAAGGGCATCCCATGAAGACTCACAGTCACCATTATGATCTTAATGCTTGTCTGACCACATTTGAGGTGAATCAGATCAATCCACTTAGATGAAAGTTGAAAGATGTCAAGTTTGGGGCAGATTGGACAGCACATGTGGGAGTTACAACAACTTCCAGGTTAATGGCGGAACATCAAACTACGCCACAGACACGCCACAATAAGGCATTATTAAGGCCTTAAGGCTTTCCTGACCGAATCTGAAGTGGATCACATCAACCTGCTAATAACTGGACGTCAAAGTCTAAAACATGTCATTTCCTGTGGCCAATAGGTGGCACTATAACTTTTATTGAATATTCACATGTGGGTTGGTTCACACCCTTATCACTGTGAAATTTGGGGCAGATTGAATAGTATGGCTGAGTTACAGCAAACTTAAACGCAACTTCCTGTTTCATGGTGAGACATCAAAATCTGAGGTGCTGCCATAGCCACACCCTTCAATGTAAACAAAATCTTTTAATAACTTTTAATCACAAAGGTCTTAAGAGTATCCTGACCAAGTTTGAGGTCGATATGATAAAATCTGTAGGAGGAGTTTGATCAAATACAACATCCCCAAATGCCAAAAAAATGGCCAAAAATGAGCAAAATTTAGCAAAAAAGGGGGGGGGGGGGGCCAATGGTCTCTGGCAACTTTAGTTGCTCAGGCCCTAATAATAATAATCTCTACAAAAACAATAGGTTCCTCGTTATGTCGCCACATGCACAGATACAGCCTAAGAGTAGCTTCTTCCTCTATCCTTTTGCCCTCAGACTTGACAAGTACACTTATAAATAATAAATGTAATAAATGTCTCTGACCTAATATGAAATGGATCTTTGTCAACCTACAAGTCATACGACATAGCTCTGAGGGGGCTTAATCCTCTTCAGGGCTCCAGACTAACTTTTCCTTTTGCTTACTGAAAATTTTAGGAGCATTTTCTCCATAACTATATTACTGATAAATGCTTTAGTAATAAATACACAATTTACAGGAAAAAAAACGTGACGTTTTACTTTAAAGGTAAAAGTATTATTAAAATCTACATGAATGATTTAAGTGACCCTTTAAAATAAAGTAATCCACATTTTTGAGAGTGATCACACTGTGCGCCATAAAAAAAATAAAATCACAAAAAAAATACTGGTTAAAAATGCCTTATAGTGAAGTGATTGAACAGTGATTTGCACATCTGCCCAAAATCAGGGCGAAGCCACTAACCAGCTGTAGGGATGGGTATCATTAGGATTTTATCTTTATCTATCCACACCCCTATCAGTCCGGCTCAGACTGTTACTGGTTTTTAAATTTATCAGTTATATATTAAGTATAATTAAAATACTGTTTCTAGAACAGTAAAATCACAGTAAACTCAATATCTCACTGGACAGAAATCTAAAATGTCAGGGGGCTTGTTTGCCTGAGAGAGTTTACAGCAATTTGTGAAATTTTGAGATTAGTGACTACATACAAGTCAGCTTTCATTTTAGCTCACAGTTCACAGCTCACAGCATGCTGGGGTTTTTTTGTTACTTCTTAGTAACAATTCACTATTAGCTTAACCAGCATGCAGTGATTCCTGTTAAACATGTCAGGAGACAGTGGACAGCACTGAAATTATTACTTTTCTTAATGCTTGCTGAACAGGTGGTTTGACAAAGAAAAGGTAAAGGTCAGCAGCTTTTACTTTTCAATGCACTTGGAGAGTTATGGGCTGCTTCAATTCAGCTGGTTCACCTCAGCCACTCTGTGTGTGTGTGTGTGTGGCGCATGCACTGTGGATGCAGCCATGTCCCGGACAGAGAAGCAGCGTGAATAAATAATAATAATAATAATAAATGATAAATGGGCCACTACAAATAAAGCAATGTTTTACAAGATATGCCCAAATATTTGACATATTGACATACATATTTGAAAGTTGCACTGAAGCTCATTGTCTCTAAAAATGGTTGCAAAATGCAACTAATTGGTCGCAGTCTAGAACGCAGCTCTTTCCTCTCGCCCTCAGACTTGACAAGCATTCTCTTGGCTCATTGTAACTTCAATTTCTGACCTCATGTGAAATGGATCATTATCAACCTACTTGAGGAATACATCAATGTATAATACATGTCATTTCCTGTTGCCAGTAGGTGGCGCTATGAGTATGGCTGAATGTTGGCACGTAGATGTGATCAGGCCAAGACTCTTATTAAACAAGTGAAATGAGGGGCAGATTGGATAATGTATATGTGAATTACAACAACTTCCAGGTCTGAGGTATGTGCCAATTTTGGTGAGTTTTTGGTGAGTCATTGCAATTTGTACAATCGCATGACAAGTGCAGTAGGTCGTCTTGGGACAGTTGTCTCAGAACCTCTACTGTTCTTTCCTTAACTTCTGACACAGACTCAAAACGTGTTTCTTTCAGCACAGATTTGATATTAGGAAAAAGGAAGAAGTCACGCAGTGCTAGATCAGGTGAATGGGTGAATTCTTATACTTCCTTGCTGATAATTTCAAATGATTTGTTCAATTTGATGAATGTTTTCAGAAGTTTTTGATGTGCATGGATGACCAGAATGTTCATAGACTTGGGCATCCTCTCTGCCTTCACAAAATCTTTTGTGCCATTCAAACACACATGCACATGACAAGCTGTGTTCCCCATACACCTCAATTAATGTACAATAAAAAAAATCTGGCTGCTGTTTTGTTCAGTTTCACCAAAAATTATGTTAAAAGTTAATGGTTTGCTCAACTTTTAAGCTAATCATTTTCCAATGCCTTGACAAAAACATGTACACTCCAATAAGTAGCTTGCAGTGAACTAAAGATGTCACTTATGGGAAACTTACAACAGTTGTGTGTGAATACCCAATCTTTAATATATAACACTTGGTGTGACTGTGAACCACGTGGTTTTATCCTCATAAGCTCAGTCTCATTATTTAATAACCATATCACGTAGTTCTGAAATTACATGACCGTTGGACACAGAACAAATGAGATAAATATCACTTACTGTGTCCATCAGCTGCATATTTGTATTTTTCATGAAGGCTGCCCTGTGCACAGACAGACCCTTAGAGGGGCTTAATCCTTTTTCCCCTCACCCTCAGACTTGACTTGACATCTATGCTCTTGGCTCATTGTAACTTTAATAGGCGATTTCTGACCTCATGTGAAATGGATCATTATCAACCTACTTGAGGAATACATCAATGTACTGTATAATACATGTCATTTCCTTTTTCCAGTAGGTGGCACTATGAGTATGGCTGAATGTTGGCATGAAGATGTGTTCAGCCTAAGAGTCTTATCAAACAAGTGAAATTTGGGGCAGATTGGATAAGGTATATGTGAGTTACAACAACTTCCTGTTTCATGG
Source organism: Lates calcarifer (assembly GCF_001640805.2). Classification (NCBI taxonomy): domain Eukaryota; kingdom Metazoa; phylum Chordata; class Actinopteri; family Centropomidae; genus Lates; species Lates calcarifer. The sequence goes on from NC_066844.1 coordinate 12,015,661, forward strand.
CAAAGGTTGGAAATTCACAACACTGCCATGGCAAGGGTGTTTCATGAAGACAATATTCACAATAAAATATATAGTCTTAATCCTTGTCTGACAACATGTGAGTTGAATCTCATCAACCCACTACTAAGTGGCCAAGCATTGAAACTTGCCACACCCTCACCGGCACGCCATTCAACAAAATCCCAAAAAGGTTCACAATTTAACTCTACAAAGGTCTTTAGAAGTCACCTACCAAGTTTGAAGTCGATTAGATCAAATCTCTAGGAGGAGTACATTAAAGTACAACTGCTGTAAATGGCGGAATTTGGTGCCAAAATTGCATACTAAATTAAAAATGACCAACTTCGTGTTGGATTTAGGGTATGGCTCCAAGAGGTTTTTTTGTACATCTTGGAATGTTACATTTTCCTGCTGAATTTTGTACACCTGCGTAAAACGGTACGTGGTGGCTGGTTCATTTAAAATTTCTAGGGGGCGCCCCTGAGCCATTTTGCTACACCCACACCTAAGCCCCACATCAGAAATCAAGTTCCTTGACTTATGACATTAATGTCAAGTTTTGTAAGCGTCTGAGCATGCCAACCAGTGCATGATGTGTGCAATTCAAAAAAATATAGCAGTTCATCTGAACTAACCAACAGTTTTATATTCAGAAACATTCACTCTACGCCGACCTAGAACATTTGCTGGCCTAGCAACATAATATGGCTACAAACAGCTCAAAACACAACATGCAACACAAAATACCACTTGCTCCACTAAAAAAGAACATCTGTTGTAAAGAATGGAAGCATGGTTGTATAGATAAGCCAACTGCGACTTTACACCTAAGTTTTAGGGAAAAAATATTGCCTTATATTACTGTCAATACGGCATCCATTTTTGAACTGTAGTGTGCAGAATAAAAGAATAAATGCTAGAAAGATTTTATTGATACATTTAAAATGGATTTTAGTTTTCAATAAGGAAAACACTGTAAGAAACTGTATTTTGTGGCAACAAGAGATTTGAGATAAGAGCTTTTATGTTGGCAGTTTACGCTAAGATGAAACTCTAAGATCTTGGTTTGTTTGGTTTGGTTTCTTCATGAAACGTATCCTTGGAGGAATGGTGAGTGTATCAAACCATGAGCCCTGTATTGAATATCAAACTGAATCCTTAATTGTTTGAATTGTTCCTCCCCTAACAAAATGGTTCTGGAATTGCATGGTTGTTAGAGACAAAACAAATTAGTTAAATCACTCATGTGCCCATTAGTTGCATATTTGAATCATGTATGAAGACAGCCACCTGCACAGATAGGCACTAAGGTGTGCTTAAGCCTCTGTCCTTTTGCCCTCATTCTTGGCTGTCTTGAGTGGTTTTAACAGTATTAATCTCTGAACACATGAGAAATGGCTCTTTGTCAACCTGCTTGATGATATACAATGATGTATAAGGCATATCTTTTCCTGTAGGTGTCGCTATCAATATACTTGGGTGTTGACATGTAGGATGTGTTCTAGCCAAGACTCTTATCAAATGTGAAGTTTGGGGCATATTGGATAATGTATATGTGAGTTACAACAACTTCCTGTTTCATGGCGAAGCTTCAACATTCACCACGCTGCCATGGCAAGGGTATTTAATGAAGACTCACAATCTTCACAATAAAACATAAATATAGTCTTGATCCTTGTCTGACCACATTTGAAGTGAATCTGATCAACCCACTTAGAGAACAGTACGAAAGATGTCATGTCATTTCATGAGTTACAGCTTCCTTTTTCATGGCGAAGCATCAAAATTCGCCACACCCTCACCGGCTCACTGTTCAATGAAGGCCAGAAAGCCTGACAATTTAACACCACAAAGATCTTTAGAAGACACCTACCAAATTTGAAGTAAATCAGATTAAATCTATAGGAGGAGTATGTTAAAGTACAGAGGCCGCAAATGGCGAAATTTGGAGAAAGATACATACTAAATTCAAAATGGCCAACTTCCTGTTGGATTAAGGGTTACGTGTGCAACTTGGGCCCTAATGATAAATCTCAAGCTAACATAAACAGTGCAGCCCAATTAGGTTTACTTGAAATCCTAACGACTTTGGCTAATGATGTATTAGAGCAAACACGGGCAGGGTTTGATTTCACTCACACTTATTATTAGGGGAAGGTATGCCCAGATATAGCAAACCACACACACATGCACACACCAATTGTGCTCACTCAAGCATACAAGTCTAGTGCCAAATGAGGTAGTTTTGCAGCAATTTTACTTCCTTGAGGAAATCTCTGAGGTATATCTGAGAAAGGACAGACTGTTTACAGTCTCTGACTGCATATGTTAGTTTATAAGGAAGAGGAGCAGCACACCTGTCAAGCAGCTTTCTCTCTCCCACACACCCACCCACACTCACACACACACTGAGAGTGATGCTAAATTTAACAACTTTTCTTAATCATCTTCATGACAAGATTTCTACCTGTGTGACAGGGAATCAAAATCATTTACAAAGAACTTGTAAGATAGGTAGAAGCTCATAAAAAGGCAACTTTATCTAGATGAAGATGCTGGGTCTTTTCAGTACCTTATTTTCTTTTGCCTCTCATTGCTATTTGATTATTAACATCTGCATAAGTAATTTATCTTTGCTACATAGAATATTTGTGAAATAGGTAAATGAGGCCTCTTTTTCCAATTTGGTTAACATATTCATATTAGGATTTAAGCGACAGTGTTTAGCAGCTGCAAATACTGCCTCAGTGTGCTCTCCCTGCAGCTGTGTGTGCCAGAGTCGGGGCCTGCTCAGTCTAATGTGCTCTGATAGTCCCACCAGAGGATTTCCTTACACCAACTCCCAGCTGCTTGATCAGGCCCAGGCCTCAGAATGCTCATTCATCCCTTGGCCCCCCGAGCATGAGTGTGTCAGTGTGTGTGTGGGTCAGCGTGTGAGAGCTCACCTCGGTGGTAATGACAGCCCACTGAAATAAGACCTGTGGTGAGTTTGAGCTAGCCAGATCTTTTCAAGATGCCTGCAATCAGGCGCTCAGGACCGTGTCATTGCTCTGCCCTTAGTGCTTGTACACACACTGGTTTGAGCCCATAGATAAGCAAGGTTTCTCAGAGTCTAACTGTGGTACAATGAAAATACAGGAGAGTGTGTGGCCTTACTGATTGGAATTCAAAGTGAAAATGTCCTCATTCTACTCCTGGATGCATTTTGGCCTCTTTGCAGAACTCCCACTTTGCATTATGGTCACATTCAGCTCACTCATAACAGAGCTGCTGGATATAGCTTCTTTTGAGTTTCAAATGCTAACAGCAGTAAACATCAAACCCATTAAATCTGCTTTACATAATCCAACTCAGGGCAACAGTGAGGCATATCTCTCTGAAGTTTATTTCCTGTAGCACATCATTTAGGACCAAGTATTCCCAACTGGTCATTAACATCCCTATAAAAGGATAAAACTGCAAATGTTTGTGTTACAGGCTGGAAAAACAGCATTCAATCAAAGCACTTTAATTTTAATCATACTTGTTTCCTTTGCAGTTTGGTGCCCACGCTTTGAAACCCAAGAAACAAAAAATAAATACAGCACTCCTGGTAAAGAAAATACAGACGGATTTACTCCCGCTGTCTTTCTGTATGGGTTTGTCCAATGTTTTTCCCCTCAAAAACACACCACTCACCCACATACACATACAGGTGAGGTAAGAGGAGAAAATGGCCCATCATTTACAAGTGGTTTACAAAATCTGCTTATGTAGAATGAAATGGAAAAAGTGTGTAAAAAAATTATTTACATTTGTAAAACACGTAATGTATGCACTATTTTCTCTCCATAGTCAGGTCTACCATGTGAGGTGTTGCTGTGAGACTCTGGTCATGTGTGGACACTGTGCAGGCCTTGCTGCAGCCCAGCCACCTCTGCTGCAGCCTCCTCTATATTATTACAGCTGTAAGTGTGCCAGCCAGGGGAAATTTGTCTGCAATTCACCTGAATTAGAAGCCTTAACCCAGCTCTCCTGCAGCAAGGCATAATGGTTTGTTTATTTTTGACGTTTTTCTTTTAGCAAATCATTCCTTATCTGTCATTTGCTTATTGTCCCATTGAGTAGCTTCAAAGAGGGTTGTGTCGCTGCCACAAGGCCCTGGAAAGTCCCACTTTTACACTCTTTAGTTAAACAGTCCAGCTTTGTGCAGTTAACACATCCACCCAAGTGCCTGTATGATGTGTTGTCTGCTCCACTCACTTTGGTTTTTTGTTTATCTGTGTTGTTTAACATTTCCAACAAAGAGAGACTTTGAATGAATGCCACAGTTATTGTAAGTGAAAGATGCAAACTGCCTAAAAATAGCTGTTGATTATAAAGAGTTTCTCTCTGCTCACACTGACTGCAGCACACATTGTTTTAGCAGCACAACTCACTCTGTAATCAGTGAGGCGGGATCTACACATCCTCCTCAGTAAGCCACATGAATGAGGCCATGAAAATGTAAATTATCATGATTGTCTATAAATAACATCATATGGTGCTCAAATATGGTAATGTGGTGAACATCTTAAGTCACCCAATAGTACATTTTCTTCAGACCTCTCAAATAAGCATGGAGTAAGGTAATGTTTGTCAATTTTCCATTACATGTTTTATTTCATTTATTTATTCATTCATTTTTCATGACGTTACAAAATGCGTTGGTTTCTGTAAACAACTTTCAAGGCAGCTCTCAACTTTTAAAATTCAGAGAGTCAGCAGAGATGATGTTGAGGACAAATAAGGCTGAAGATCTCTTAAATCATCCAATAGGGAAAAGATAAGATAAATGTACTTTATTGATCCTGTGAGGGAAATTCTTGCGTTACAGCAACAGAGACCGCAACAACAGGTAACAACAGCAAAATGAAAAATAGGAGATCTTAAAAATATATACAGGAAAACAATTTAAGTTGCAAATTTACAATTCACAGTAACAATCTCAATGATGAATAAATATAGTTATGTGCAATATTTTCATCTGAGAATGGATGTGCAAAACTGGCAGTGAAGTGTGACGAAAATATAGGTAGGAAATATGTAGAAAGAAAGAAGAGAAAAAAAGTGGGACATACATACATTACAACAATATGTGCTAGCGTTAATGAATAAATATTTTCTAAATGTATGTACAGGTGGCAGTGTTCACCTGTCACACACAGGTGAGTTGAGATAATTAACTGACAAACAAATAGCCATTTGGAAAAAGAGTGGCACAGTGGCCAAGTACTCCTTGGTGTGCAGCTAAGTGTGTGTAATGGTCCTACAGATGTCTTCAGTGTTCTTCCTCATTGAGATGTGGTCAGTGTGGGAAGTGGAGCTGGCCTTTCTGTTGCTAGGGTTGAGGGGTTTCGCAGAGACAGGCAGCCTTACCGTTCTAAATTAGCCCGTCACACACCACTGCCTCCCTGTCAGAGGCCTGTCTGCTACCACTTACTCAGAAATGCAACAACTTTACTCATAATTACTTAGAATTTTGTCATGCTTGTAAATACTTTTGCTCTGACAGTTCATTTATTTTGTTTGATTGCTGCAGACTTTTTATAGTACAGGGCAGCCTGCATGCAGATTCCATGTGTCGTCTAGATTCTGCAATAAGACAGAAGTGGCTGTGATGATTATCGACTGGTTTCAGGGTGTTTATTTACTCTCTGAAGTCAAGCAGAATGTGGCTGTAATTGATGTGCATTCAATCAAAACAGGATAGCATTCCATGGGCTCTGCACAGGAGTGTCTGACAACAATAAAGAGGGTTCTTTATATAAGAAACCTGTGTCCTATGCAGAATATTTTGAAGTCAAATTTCTGGGTGCTGGTGCATAAATGCACACCAGTGGAATATTTCAAACAGTGTAGGTGTCAACTACTCAGCAGTTATGAAGATGTAGCTTGTAGATGTAGAAATATTTCAGCCATAACTGCTAAATTAGTTACAATCTGTTGTACACATGTAAATATCTGTACTTGTGACAATGTACCACAGGCTGCGAACTGTGAAGTGTCAGCAGTTCAATTAAAGCTGCACTAACCAATATTTTTATAAGTGGCTACACTCACCAACTACTTCATTAGGAACACCACACTAACATTGGGTATGACCTCCCTTTGCTTTAAAAACGGACTCAATTCTAAATGGCATTGATTCCACAAAATCTTGCAAATATTCCTTTGAGACACTGATCTGGTGACTGGGGAGGCCACCAAAGTACACTGAACTCATTGTCATGTTCATGAAACTAGCCTCTGCTTTGTGATATAGTGCATTATTATTCTGGAAGTAGCCTTTGGCTTTAAAGGGATGTGAATGGTCAACAACAATACTTAGATAGGCTGTGGTATTCAAACCATGATTGATTGGATCGAAAACAATCACCACACCATCACACTACCACTACCAGTCTAGACTCAAGACACAAGGCTGGATGGGTCCATGGATTCATGCTGCTCATGCACAAATAAGCAGGTGTTCTTAATGAAGTGCTTGGTGAGTTTATGTGTAATGTGGAAGGGGTCAGTTTTAGTCAGAGAGCTATAGTTCCCTTTAGCTCTAGTCTTTTAAACTACTAAACAATTTGAAATTTTATGTTGCAGAAATTTGGTTTCTTGTTTGCTTCCATGTTAATTATCAGCCCTGGTGGGAATCACACATTCAGCCAAAAAGTGAGAACATGTACTTTCAAAAAAATAAAAATAAATAAATAAATAGTGATAAGAAGAGTTTCAGGGTTTGTAATGTTTCTTGCCACTTCCCCTTTTAGTCTTATTCCATGACACTGATGCTCATTTCTTAGTAATACGTGTTTTAAGCAGAGAGAAACAGCACTGGAATCACCTGGTATTTTCTCAATCCTCTGGCATAGTACAATTAATTTTTGCAAGATGAATCTGTGGTTTTTCAGTGCATACTGCCCTCTACCACTTCTCACCAACTTTTTGATAACCAGTATTGATAACTGTATCCTCATTCTTCACACTTCAGCACTTGGAAAATTAAGCTCAATAGAGGGCTAATGTAGCTGTTGTCCATCCCCTGAAAGCTTCAAGCTTCTGTCATGCTCTGTTTCAACTGCACAAACATCCAGTGATGTTTTCCTGACTAAAGGCTGTGGATGAACAGCGGCTGCTTGGCAGTCAGAGCCACTAATACTGTCAGAGAGTCATGAAGCAAGATGAAGCCATGATTGCTTAAACTAGATAACCTCCAAAGTGATTATCCATAATAAAAAATATTTAAAAAACACATCCACTGATTGCGCTTTATTGTGATTTCAAAGATACAATTTTCCGCTAAAAGGCAGGTATGGCAAATACATTCAACACCAGCTAGTTATAAGCTGTCATGAGTGATTTTGGAGAATGCCCCAATTTAGATTATTTCTGCTCAAGACTCACATGGTACCAATATACCACTGCTAAAAAGGGGGAAATAGAAATACACAGTCACAAGAGAGAAGTCTGAAGAGAGAAAAAGTCTCCCATCACAATCTAATCATTTCCAGTTTTAAGTCAGCGGGTTCACGCAAACCTTCTTTAAAAATCATTTGAATATTTTATCACTGATGATTTGGATTACCATCATGTGCAAAGGTTGCATGGTAAATGCTTCTTTCATCATGGCCTTCAAACTCCCTTCTGTCTTGTATTAAAGCCCAGTATCTGCAAGATAACTGCACAACATTCGTCTTCATAATAGAGCCTGGTTGGGGCCTGGTTTGTCCACCATAAGGAGCCCAACTTAGCTGGGTTAAAGGAAAGCATTACAGCCAGCAGGCATGTGACCACATAATTTCAGCCACAGAGGCCTACGCTTCCTCTGTTAGCGTTCATTATACCCTCAGTAAGCCACATGAAGGCTCAGCCATCTTGTGGAGATCACTACAATCCTCACCGCTTCGCCTGATTGGCTACTATCTAAATGAACCAATGTTCTATATCAGGGCTTTTGACTACATAACTACCCTGTTAATATTCTGAGGAAGTGGTGGAGGTCAGGGAGCTCTCAGCCGCTTGACCTCGGGGTTGCAGGAACCTGAGCCACAGAGTGGCACATGGCAGTGAATGAGCCCTAATGATTTAGATGGTATCTGTTACACAGCCCGGAGAAAGCCAATCTCTCTGGGCAATCTGGCTGTGGAAAAAAAGCAAAGGTTTGAAAATAAACCCCACTTGTTTCAAAGAGGGGCAATGCTGCCTCACCAGTGCAGCATGTCATTGAAATTCCCATCTAGAATGATGAATAATTACACACAGATGATCACAAAGCAGCTTTGGTTGCGCTGCTAGTAGATGCATTGTGCATGTAGTTGTTTAGAGAACTGAGTCCAGGAAATGCAGCGATTTGAATTGTTTGTTTGTTTACTCAGTGCTTAAGTGACTTCAGCACCTTGTTAAAGAGGCCTCACACAATCTTTGACGGTGGGGCTGGTCACAGGGGCCTCTTCAGAGGATTAGGTGAGCATTTGCTTTAGTTGCTTCAGGCCCTGTGTGCAGCCATTTAAGACACTTGTTGATGCGTGGCATGGCTTGAGTTTCCTTAAAATACTCTGGTAAACATTGGGCTTATGCACAGCAGCAAAACCATGACCTTAAAGAACGCTTTCAAAAGCAATTTTCCTCCCCTAGTACTGCATGTAACAGTAATTGTACTTGGGAGACTCCCAGTGCCAGCTGAGTATAATGTATCCTAGCTGACAGGGCAAGAGGCGTGGTACACAACAACTATTCACAATCACTATCACAGCTACGGGCAATTTAGAGTCACCAGTTAACCTAGCATGCATGTCTTTGGACTGTGGGAGGAAGCCGGAGTACCCAGAGAGAACCCACACAGGCACAGAGAGAACATGCAAACTCCACACAGAGCAACGAATGGGGCCTTGTCACGGAGTTGCAAGGAACCTATTGTTTTTGTTCGGTTTATTATTATTAGGGCCCGAGCAATGAAGTTGCAAGGCATGGCAACTTGTTGCAAGGCAATGGCTCGTTAGCGCCACCTAGACCCATTTGGCCAAGTAACAGGAAGTCCACTATTTTGACCAGAAGATGACAAATTTACATATTTTTGGCCACTTCCAGGGGTGGCAAATGATCGCAATCCTTCTAGACCCAATTGACTTCAAAAGTTGGAATTAAGTTATTAAGACATAGACAAAGTTAAATCGCAGAGCTTTTGAGTTTTTGTTGAAGGGGCATGTCCGTCTTGGCCCCTCAAAGTTTGATGACTCGCCATGAAACAGGAAGTTGAATTAAACTTGCTGTAATTCAGCCAAACTTTGTCCAAATTGCATCGAACTTCACATTATTGTTAATAGTCCCTACCTGCACACATCCATATGTCAATATTCATAACGTTGTAGCACCACCTACTGAGAACAGGAAATGACATATTTTGTAGTGTGACGTGCTGTTACTAGCAGGTTGATCTGATTCACGTCAAATGTTGACAGGACAGCATTAAGGCCTTCATGATGACTCTGTGTGAAAATTGTGAGTTTTCGTAGAAGGGCAGCGTGTGAAGGCATGGTTAATTTCAATCCTGCGGTCTAAGTGCAAGTAGTTGAAGTAGTTTGCTACTTTATCTAGCAGATGAAGCCACTGGATTTCTCTCTGGTGGGTTTTTTGGAAGGGGGGATGTTTGTCTGTCTGTCTGTCTCTGTGTGTGTATGTGTGTGTGTGTGTGTGTGTGTGTGTGTTTGTGTTTGTGTATGTGTATGGTGGTGGCAGGGATTATAGGTTCACAGACTGTTCACAAACAATGGTATCAGAGTGTTGTGTTTTGGGCTGTTTCTAGCCATAGTAAGTTACTAGGCTAGCCAATAGTTTTGGTTCCACATAGAGTTAAGTTTTCTGAGTTAATCAGCCTTAAAACTGTTGTTTAACCTGCAGGAGTTGTAACATGTTTGATGCCACAGAGGGAATACATTCATAACAGCCAAGATTTACAGCTGTCACAGATGATGAGCTCTGAAAAATATTAAGTGTCACAGAAAATAATTATGCAAGAGCATAAAAGCTTTTATTTCAAATCTCTTGTTGCCACAAATTCCAGTTTGTAAAGTGTTTTTCTTATTGCAAGGACTGCAGGGCTTAACGCAGGTTGTAGAGCATACGGTGGCATAACAATGCACCGCAGCACAATGCTTTGCCATTCAGAAAATACGGCAGTACGCATCGTGAAACTGAAAAATGCAAGAAATACATCTTAGTAAAGGATAAATAAACAGACAGAGACGCGCACTAACTTTTCACTGTGTGACATCACTTACATAACCAACCCGTGAGGTGGCTCACCCCCGTAAGATAAACACATAAATGAATGCTGGTGGAACAGTGCAAATTTTCAAATTTTTAGGCGTAACAGGCTTCAGGGGCTGGTCCGTAGATGGTGCTACTGAGCCATTTTGCCACTCCCATGCTCAAGACCCTTAATTATGTAATTTGTTGACCCGCCAGAGGTGTCTAGAAATTTTCATGAGTTTTGGGGCATGTTTAGGCCTCAAATAGCCAACTAATGACACGGAAAATGTATAAAAATAATAACTCATTAATAATGACCTATTCGGGTCCTTGCAACTTTGTTGCTTGGGCAACTGATGGAAAACAATTGGGTCCTCCATGGCCCCATTCGGGTCCTTGCAACTTATCTCCTGTGGCTAGTAGGTGATGCTATAACTTTTTGTGAAAAGTTATAGCTTGTAAGCAAGACCCATGTAGTTGTTTTCAGGGTGGGACTCTTATCAAACACGTCAAGTTTGGGGGAGATCAGACAATGTATCCATGAGTTACATCAACATCCTGGTTAATGGTGTAACATCGAACTTCACCACAGCGCCACAGACATGCCCTTCAACAGAACATCAAATGAAGGCCTTAAGGTTTTCCTGACCAAATTGGAAGTGGATCACATCAACCTACTAGTAACAGAACATCAAAGTCTAAAACATGTCATTTCCTGTCGCCAGCAGACTATAACTTTTTGTGAATATTGACATGTGGGTGTGTCCATGCTGGGACCTTTATCACAACTGTGAAATTTGGGGCTGATTGAATAAAGTATGGCTGAGTTACAGCAACTTAAATGCAGCTTCCTATTTAATGGTGAATCATGGAAATTTGAGGTGCCGCCATGGCCATATCCTTTGACATCAACAAAATCTTTTAATAACTTTCAATCAGAAAGGCCTTGAGAGTATCCTGACCAAGTTGGAGGTCAATATGATCAAATCTGTAGGAGAACTTTGACCACATACAAGGTCCCCAAATGGTGAAAAATAAGCAAAATTTGTGCAATAAAATCAAAATGGCCGACTTCCTGTAGGTTTGAGGAAATGATGTCAAGAGACTTTTTTGTGCATCTTGTCATGTTATATAATGCCTCTGAATTTCGTTCACCTCAGACAAACTAAGCCCAATGGCAAGGGTGTTGTAAATGTAGATGTTCAGGGCGGTATTCTTATCAAACATATCAAGTTTGGGGCAGATCTGACAATGTATGCATGAGTTACATCAACATCCTGGTTAATGGTGAAACATCAAAGTTTGCCACAGAGCCACAGACACGCCCTTCAGTGAACATCAAAATTTTCAAAATAAGGCATCACAAAGGACTTAAGGCTTTCCTGACCAAATCTGAAGTGGATCACATCAACCTGCTAGTAACAGGACGTTAAAGTCTAAAACATGTTATTTCCTGTTGCCAAAAGGTGCCAATAAGTTTGGGGCAGATTGGATAATGTATATCTTAGTTACAACAACTTCCCACTCCATGGCGAAGGTTGGAAATTCGCCACACTGCCATGGCAAGGGTGTTTAATGAAGACTCACAATCTGATGTTGATGCATTCAGGCTGGGCCTCTTGTCAAACAAGTGTGAAGGCAAATTGGACAGTTTAATTTGAGTTACAACAGCTTCCTCTTTCATGGTGAAGCACCAAACTCATCACGCCCTCATGCCCCCTGACAACCTTGTTGCTTGGGCCCTAATCATAAAGAAATCCTTTGAAGAGTAATTATGTTGATACTTTTTGGAACCAAACCAAAACACACAGGAAAAAGTGAAATGGTGTGTGCATGTGTCTCTGTTTATGTGTGTGCTGGCACAGGCCAAACATCCTTATCATTCTCACAACAAGCCAGGTGAGAGATGGGCTCAGGAAGATCAAGAAGACAAAGGCCACGGGTCCAGACGGTATCAGCTCCAGGCTCCTGAAGTCCCAGGCAGACCAGCTGTGTGAGATCGTGGAGCACCTCTTCAACATGAGCCTGAAGTTTGGGAGAGTGCCGCAGCTGTGAAAGACCTCCTGTGTAGTACCAGTGCCGAAGACACTGCACCCCAAGGACTTCAACAGCTACAGGCCGGTGGCACTGACATCCCACCTGATGAAGACCCTGGAGCAGCTGATTCTTGTCCATCTCCGCCCCTGGTGAGACAGTCAATGGACTCACTGCAATTTGCCTACCAGCCTGGCATCAGGTGGATAATGCAGTCATCTACCTTCACAGAGCTCTCTCACCTGGATAACCTGGAGCACTGTGAAATCATTTTTGATTTCTCCAGTGCTTTCAACATAATAGATGCTGAGACAAGCTGAACATATGAGACAGATCTCACATTTGAATCTGATACTCACAATGACATATTGAGAACAGACTGTGTCTACATGGTGTGAGCACCTCGCAGAATGCTCCTGCCCTCCCCCCTCACTGCAGACCCAGTACCCCCATACTCCACCTGCAATTCCTACGACCTGCAGTCATCGGCCATCACAATGAGACAAGAATGACATACAATGAGAACAAGAACTGACACAGGACTTTGTGGACTGGTGTCTGCGGAACTGCCTCCAGATCAATGCAGGGAAGACCAAAGAACTGGTTGTGGATTTCCGCAGGAGCAGACATTCCCCCACCAGTGAACATCCAGGGAAGAGACATTGAGATGGTGACTCTTATAAGTACCAGGGTGTACAGCTTAACAATAGACTGGACTGGACAGACAACACCACTGCACTTTATAAGAAGGCTCAGAGCACACTCTACCTGCTGAGGAGACTCAGGTCTTTTGGAGTTCAGGGGGCACTCCTGAGGACTTTGTATGACACTGTTATGGCATCAGCCATCTTCTGTGGAGTGGTCTGCTGGGGCGGCAGCATCTCAACAGTGGACAGAAAGAGACTGGACAAGCTGATCAAGAAGGCCAGCGCTGTTCTGGGGTGCAACCTAGACCCAGTGGAAGTTGTGGGAGAAAGGAGGATGATGACAGCTATCATCCCTGATGAGTTCCACCCCATGCAGGACAGTCTGGCAGCACTGAACAGCTCCTTCAGGCTGCTTCACCCAAAGTGTGTGAAGGAGAGGTATCACAGGTTCTTCCTTCCTGTGGCTGTCAGACTCTACAACCAGCACTGCTCCTAGTAGACCACACAGTCACATGGACCATTTCACTAGGTTCTGCACTTTATCCATCCTAACAAAACAGCTGCAGTCATTCAGCCATTCACTGTGTGCAATACCATTTTCAAAAGGTGCAATATCTGTATTTAGTTCAATCTATCTCTATGTATACTGCCTGGCCAAAAAAAAAGTTGGCACCTGGATTTAACTAAGCAAACAGGGAAGAGCCTCCTATTGGATAATTACTGCATGGGCGATTATCTTTCAGCTGGCAACAAGTTATTTAACCCCAAATTATTCAATGAGTAGCTTCTCATTTCTTAAACAACCATGTTGAAAGACACATCCTATGGTCGTGGAAAAGATGTTTGAGAAGGGTCAAATCTTTGGCATGCATCAAGGAGATTGCAGAAACTACTAAAATTGGGTTAAGAACTGTCCAACGCATTATTAAAAACTGGAAGGATAATGGGGAACCATTGCCTTCGAGGAAGAAATATGGTCAGAAAAAAAATCCTGATTGATCGTGATCACTTAAACATTTGGTGAAATCAAATCATAGAAAAACAGCAATAGATCTCAGGGCTATGATTAATAGTGAAAGTAAGAGCATTTCCACACGCACAATGTGAAGGGACCTCAAGGGATTGGGACTGAACAGCTGTGTAGCCTTAAGAAAACCACTAATCAGTGAGGCTAATCAGAAAAAAAGGCTTCATTTTGCTACGGAGCATAAAGATTGGACTCTGGAGCAATTGAAGAAGGTCATGTGGTCTGATGTCCAGATTTACCCTGTTCCAGAGTGATGGGCACATCAGGATAAGAAGAGATGCAGATGAAGTGATGCACCCATCATGCCTAGTGCCTACTGTACAAGCCTGAGGGGGCAGTGCTATGATCTGGGGTTGCTGCAGTTGGTCAGGTCTAGGTTCAGCAACATTATGTGCCCAAAGAATGAGGTCAGCTGACTACCTGAATATACTGAATGACCAGGTTATTCCATCAATCAATTTTTTCTTCCCTGATGGCATGGGCATATTCCAAGATGACAATGCCAGGATTCATCAGGCTCAAATTGTGAAAGAGTGGTTCAGGGAGCATGAGACATCATTTTCACACATGAATTGGCCACCAAGATCTTGGTGAAAAATTAATGCAACACTGGACGGAAATAAATCTTGTGACATTGCAGAAACTTATCAAAACAATCCCACAGCAAATGTGTGCCATAATCAAAGCTAAAGGCAGACCAAGGAAATATTAGAGTGTGTGACCTTTTTTTATTGCATTGTCCTGTTCATACTGTTCTTATGTTTATATTTTTTATAATATTATCTTGCTTATACCTTGTCTTTTACTTGTATTTATGCCTTTTATGCCTCTTTTCAAACTCTGATGCTGCTGCAACAATGTAAATTTCCCCGTTGTGGGACTAATAAAGGATTATCTTATCTTATCTCTCTGCACTTCTGAGTTGAATGAAACACCAGCAGAGGAGTTGCTGTTGGCTGACAGAGCAGTTAATCCATGCAGTGGGGAGCAACTCCAAACTGCAGAGAAACAGGCTTCAAGTCTGCCACTTTTCATCACCACCACAAAAACAGGCAACCTAAGTCTCTGTGAGGCGATTGCTCTGGGGAGAGTACACAGTTGCAGCTCTCTATAGCTTTACCAATCTGTTGGCAGAGGAATCACTGTGTATGATTACTAATGACAGCCCTGAACTCAGAGGAATGGGAAGAATAAAAGGCAGATTAATGTGGGGGGTGGGGGTCTTTTAGCAACTTGCATCACACAAAGGCAAAGCTTAACCTGACATTCCCATGTAATTAAGACATCTCTCATATGGCACATTTCTCTTGACCACTTGGGACTCCTACATAGAAATGGGGGGGGGGGGTTCAAAGCAACTGAGGGCAGTATATTCACATCTGTGATCACTAAGCATGTGCAGCATGGCCATGAATGCAGTTAGACTGTAACACTCTGCAGGTATTGTTTTTAATACACTGACAATTTAAACTGTGATCCCACTTGCCCTTTTGTGGGGACCAACTGCACCAGTGAAACTGACAAACACATGAGGCAAGAGGAGAGAAAGTGTTGAGGGAGTAACATTTTGATAAGGAAATAAGATTATGAGGTGTAGCATTTTGTCTATATTTTCAATTATATTTACATTCAATTTTAAGCCAGATAGACAGCAGAGAGAGAGAGAGAGTGAGAGAGAGAGAAGAAACAAAATCCTGTTTTACAACAAGGTGAAAACCTTTTTTCAGGTACTTTCTGAAATCAGTACAGCAATATGTATATAATATATAATATAATATATATATATATATATGTATACAATTGTATTGAGAAATTTGTATTAAAATATTCAGTTGTGGTTTATTTGTTTTAAGAACAAAAACAAAAAACAATTAAGAAAATAAATACAGGATAAGTTGGAGATGTTTGCACTAAAATGACTTTAAATTGTATTAGGAGGAAAAACATACAAAATGCACTAGAGGTCAGAAACACAATTTTAAATGTCAATTAAACTTATATTTTAATTGTAACTTTTTTAAAGCTTTTTTTTCCCTGTAGATTAGCTTCAGGACAACTTTTAACTGCCAATTTTAAAGTTTAATGCTGCTGAAAACAGTCTCACAGTAAATCCATCTAACTCAGTCTGCTGTGTTTTTTTCCCCTCTTTCATCCCTGTGTGAAATTTGCTTTCATGTCATTGTGTAAAAATGATCCTAAAATCGTTAAATTATGTGATTGTTTCATTCACTGATGCTGGTCCACTTCACATTTTTGTGTTAACAATTCGCTAACAATAACAACTGATTTTGATGATCACCAGGGTGGAAACAGGGACATGACCCCCCAGATCCCATTCACAAACACAGATCAGATTGACACATCAAATAAAAAATCAGTGCAGAGAAATGCAGATTACCACAAAGATCACTGCATGCGTTTTATTTTTGTGAAATCAATTGTGGTCAAATGTGTTATTAGACCAGCTTTAAAACAATGGGAAACAAGCAGCATAATGTATGAAGGCGTCAGATAATTTATGTATTTATATAATCACTTTTTAATTACACAAAGACTTATTTTTGTTGGAAACACTTATTTTAAATGTCCTGTAACTAATTTTCATATAATAATTGATGTTCACATTCCATCTTCAAAAGTTTTCCTCTCTTTTCTGTAATTATGCTGTTAAAAGCTGGATGTAAATGAAATTAAAAAAAACTCTGACAGAACAGACAGTATCAACATGCATATCAAAAGCTTACTGAATTGTCAAATCTTTGACCAAAAAAAAAGCAATGCACATCATATTAGAACAGGACGGCTCTAGTTGAATCCTGCATTTGTGGTCTACTTGAACATTATTGCAGGAAGTTGATTTAAAAACATTTGCTATTCATATATTTTTTGACTCCATCTAGTGGTTCAGACTTGCTGTTGCTTAAGAGTTTGACAATAATACTGGCTGCCTGACCATGGGTTTAAGGACACAATCAAACCTTGTAAGGCAGTAAACATAAACATGGTGAATTTTATTGTATTTATTTATGTTTTTGACTGAGCACAACTGCATGAGTTTCTGTATACATTATATTTAAACTTTGCAACACCTGTTCAGGATGGTGAAAGGGCATCCATGAATAAAAAGAGTCTGACTACTTGAGAGCACTTTTATGTCGATAGTTTTAATGGTGTTGACTTTGGCTTGCTTTTAATTAATGACTTAGCTAAAGTATCTGCTAAAGCTCTGGGGGAGAAGATCCCAAACTGAGTTCAGAGGATAAAGTCTGGGCTGATTCTCTGTATATTAAAAAAAACAAAAACAAAAAACAAAGCCAGATCAGTACGTGATCAGTGTTGTGCTGGTGCTGAAGTATGACAATGTGAAGCAGGAAAAACATTTTTAGTCTTCACCACAGAAGCCATCACATTGCAAGTGGGAGAGGAACACATTACAAAGTAGGTTTTCCACAGTAACTGTATTGCAAAAGTAAACAAGGCGGACAATCATATCATTCAACAACAATATGTTTGCTCGTCGGAATTTGCCATTTCTCTATGTCTTAAAAAAGTGAGCTATGATCTCAAACAGAATTGTCTAAATACAGAAAAATATAGATTCAGGTCAAAAAGGATTGTAAATACTTACTAGTACTGTAAATAACAGTAAGGGAAGACAGCTACAACAAGTATCATTCACTGTCCTGGCACAGTGGATGCATTTAATAGGTTGGACATACAAAAATAAACCACAACAAAGCAACACACATATTGTACAAATAAAAACCTGAAAATATGTCCCACTGGCAGAGTTTGATTTGATCGTAGTGCATCTCATTTTTGAGAAGTGGACGCATGGTTTACATTTGTGGCTAAAACATTGCTGCTATTGAGTATAGCACATTAAACCATGTTCAAAATGTTCTGACCAAAATAAAACGCCGTGCGGGAGGCATGGACGCATCTGCTTATAACTAATATTAACAATAAAATGTCACATTGGAAATGTTTACCATGGTATCATGATAACGTTGACACTGAGTGAAGACAGGATGGAGATGAAAAAAAGTTTGCTAAAATAGATTCTAGTGTGTAAAATGTTTGTGATTCCCCCCAAACACCCACACACGCACTCATCCAAAAAAAAAAAAAAAAAAAAAAAAATCATCTGCTAAGGGAAATTTCACAAGTTGATGAAATATTCAAAACAAAAACTCTTAAGAATTGTACAAGTATAAAAAAGCTACAAACATTAATAAATTACATCACTGACAATAAACACTTCACAAGGTGCTAGTAAAATAATTCTGAAACCCTTCAGGATACTAGAACTCGAACAAGAGGCTGGTCATAGAAACTTTAAGTGTTTTTTGTTGAATTTTTCCTCAAAGCTTCGTCTCCTGTTCAAACAGAATCACAATACAATTAGCTTTGTGTATGTAAGGCCATATGACAATAACATGTATTATTTCTTCAGTTGTTTTCCAGGCAACACCTTTAAACTTAAGGGGGTGTTTTAAATGAATTTCTGCTATTAAAAAAACAAAAACAATAGTTCAAATATTAGGACTATACTGTATATCCATTTATATATATATATATATATATATATTCAATTATTCATAATTAGCAAAACCAGTAAAAATGTAGAATTAAGCCTTAAGGAGAAAAGATACAAAAAGTAGTAATTTAAAAGGCTATGTACAAGCTACATTCTATATATTGTACTCTGTGAAGCTGTAAAAATGCAGAAAGTTGTTGGTGCTGCCTGCGAAAGCAAAAGAAGAGAGAAAGTATCCCCATGCAACTGCAGACCTGACATGGATGTGGCTTATCATTAGCTACAGGTCCCACGTAGTGTAAGAAATCCTATGCTTTTCATGTCCAAACACCCCAAATCCTGTTCAGCGGGCCCCCATTAACATTTAGTTTTATGTTATCCTGTTTAACTGCAAGAAACATCTAGACACTGCTGCTGTTTGATACACAGCATTACTCATAATTCACTTTGTGCTTTACAGTTGTTCCATTAACTCTCATTTTGACTCATCTATGACTTGACACCTATAAATAAATATAGCACTGATAGTGCTCTGCAAATGTAACTGTTAAAATAAAGGGATAAATGCTTGAGTTGACTCTGATCAACACTGTATTCTACAATACATGGAGAATCTTGGCTGGGAAGGCAGGGAGGATGTCATTTTTCCATTTTTCCAGTCATCAGTATTGCAATGATAAGCTGCATCCATATAGTAGGAATTAATGTGTAAAATCTCCAAACCCTTACCAAAGCGCACATGCAACTGAATCCATGCAAGGGATACTTTCAAAAAATCTTGGAATGACTGCAATGTACTTCTACTTTATGTTTTAGCAAACCCTGATAAACTGACAGCTGTAGTAAAATGAGACATGTTCTCTTAGAAAATATTTATAGTAGGTTCTGTACACTTTAATATCTGAAAGTTATAAAGTATAAGTAGAGGCAAAAACCTATCTGAGTGATGTTCTTAGAAATTGAAAAATGCATGATTTTCTTCTTCTCCCATCTTGTTTCAGTTTTTTTCCATTGTTGGCTTTAATCAGTGAACGGGGGTGAGGTTGGGATGGGACCCAGCTTATGAATTCCCAGTCCTACAACAGTCCACTGCATACTACAGGAGGAGCTTTCCATTTCGATGGATCTTTAAAATCTTTCCAAGTCTTTGTTTGGCTGTTGCCATGCCTTTCTTTAACCGCTTTGCTGTAAAAGCAAGAAGAAAAGACAGGAGATATGACAGAATGTCCAGGTAGAGTGTTAGTGCTTCTGTTGTAGTTATAACTAATAACTTAAACCCAAAATCACATGACTGAAACCTGCTTTGTTTATGTTTCTTCTGATAGCAGGAATGTGTATTATGTCTCCTCATAAAATCATGGCACTATAGCACCACTAGTGGTCAAAACTCCACAGAGTACCTTTAAGCTAGAATATAATAATAATAATTTACATTATAATTATTCTGTTACCAGCAGACCATAAATTTCATAGATTACTTAATATTCCTTTGAAGAGCATAGCTGGAATAATTTCAATTCACTTGAGGGGGGTTGGTTGGGTCAGGTAGCAGTGCTGTAATGCTCTGATGCTGTAACATAATGAATATGGATATGAATTTTCTTCTGCACAAAGAATCTACTGTCTAATTGAGTCTGATCAACCTAACATTACTTTCATTACAACTCACCTTTCGCGTCTGCTGATCCCACACGATCTCCCTTTGCCATGCTGCTGTTGGTGCTAGTGGAGTTGGTGTTGGGAGAAGACATGGATGGTTGCCTCTGGCTGAGGAAGACCCCTGGTGCCATGGGCTGTGGCCCTCCCGGCAACTTGACTGTTCCAGTGTTGAACTCATGGTCTGTCAGGCTGCCATCTTGGGAGTCCAGATTGTGCTCCGGCGAGCTACTGTCCTGAGAGATTTTTGGGGGCTCCTCAATTACTATTGCCTTCTTTTTGGTGCTTTTCTTTTTCTTCTTGGTTTTCTGTTGCTCCTCCTATTGAAAACATATATTTTGTTGAGCAATATTTATTGTTTATCATATTACTTATCGTATTTAGAATCACTCACTAGTATTATGTAAAATATTGTTAATTGACATGCCTGATGAGAGAGCTTTGCTGCAGCTGCGGCTAGTCCTGTTTCTATGGAGGCCACTCGCGCTCCATCTCTTGTCGGCCGCTCTTGTCGGGGAACTGAGGGTCCTACACGGGCTATGATAAGATCAATATTAAGATTTATAACACATTTAATTCATGAAACTGTAAAGTGTACAACTTTCCTCAGAAATATAATGCAATGCAATGCATTTACCTGTTGGGCTGTATGGAGTGTCATCACTGCTTTTCCGTTTTTTCGATCTAGATTTGAAAACAGGATTATCTTCTTCAGACTCCAACGAGGGGTAAACTAAAATACAAATAAGAGTAACAGATTGCTAACATGTCATGCATATAAAGTTTTCAAAATTAAACATTACTGGACAGTTATAGTTACATACAAAATGTGACTTAAGTGCACTCATTTCTGTTCTCCATCTATCCAAAATGGTGGAAGTTTCCAGTGACAGCATGCAGGACAGCTGTGAAACAGCTGTTGGACACCCCCTTCTCTCTGCCTGCTCACAGCACAACCATTGCAATGTAGACATTTTAATATCTGATAATTGGATGATGAAGATAAAAAATGGCCTGTTTACAAAAGAAGAAATGAGTGCCAGCGTGTGAGAAAACCCTCACACTGGCCTGGATATTTCAGAGCGAGAATGTCCGTGCTACGAACAACTAATTAGACTCTAATTAGATGTTCAAAAAGCATGTAAAATAACTATTTGGAACTCATGTTAATGGCTTATTAACAAGCTGGGAGGATCCAAACAACTGTGTTTGGACAGGGTTCACAAAGAAAAAGTTTCAGAGGAAAATTATCACAAATTGGAGCAACACGAAAGGGAGGATTTAGAAAGAACGCATGAAAATAAACATAAACCCTATCATCCAGTCCTAATGAAAAGTTGCAAGCCAAATTTAGATTTAAAGACCCCCATGTTGATCCACTGGGGTCAATGTGTTTTTAACAGCACCTGTTAGCAGCAGTGAGAGCCATGGCAGATAATTATTTTCTCATTCATTTGCTCAAAAAATAACCCTGTGACACTGGCCTGACTTCAGTGTGGTCCAGTCATCTGGTGTGTTCTGAAATTCAAATAAAACAGGAAAAAGAGATACTACCGTGCTTACCATAATCTGAGTCTTTGAAACATGCGTCCATGTGATCCTGGTCGTCATCATAATCCAGACTGTCAATACTGCTGCTTTTCCTGGGCTTCTTCGGGAGCCGCTTGGAGGGCCGCTTGCTGTTGTTGCTGCCACCACCAGTGCTGGCTCCTCCACCAACCTTCTTTCCAACCTGCATGCCGTGCAAGTTGCTCTTCAGTTGGCTATTGTTTTTGGACTGGCTGTTGTTCCATGGCTGCTGCAAGCTATCTGAAGATGACAGGTTGGCCATGGACAGCATGCCCTGAATGGCCTCCTGTGTGCTGGGAGATGCAGGTGGCTGACTGTAAGTACGTCAATAAGAAATACACAACAACATAGCCATTACACAACAGTCAACATGCTGGCAGAGGAGAAGAGCGACTGAGAGTTGTACCATTAAACATCATTATCATTTGATAATGCAAAATATAAAAAAATGTCTTGAGTCTGGAGTAATAAAGGAAAACTGTCAAATCCTAAATATTCTCCATAGATCTGTGATTGTGTTAAGACACAGCTATGAGAATAATTTCCCACACCTATTAAGGTACTAGCGGCTGAGCAAAGTAACTACAAAAGTGCTATAATTAACTGTGGTCCCTTCATTCCCTGCTTTTACAAAGTTCCCTCTTCAAAGCACCAAAACAATTTGCGAAATTAACATATTTCAGCCAATGTTTTACTCATTTGTAGCTTTCAGTGTGGTGCAAATAGACCATCAAGAGCTGAACAAAACAGCAAACAGCAACAGGCAAAGGGAAAAGCCTGGGGCCACACAGCATTTGATGAATTAACACGGGATAAAACAAACATTGACTTAACACAAACTGCAGACAGAATCTGAATTAATTGTTGCTTCAGCCACTAGTTGATTTTTCAGCTCTAAGCAAAGTTATAAAATATAGCTTTTTCATCCAGTTATATCATTGCTGATTGGACCATTTGTATGTCAGTGCATCACCCATTAAGGAGTGTAAGACCTAAATTTCCTTTAATGGGAGGGAAAATGGTCCAGTGGGAGCCATTGGGAAAGTAATGTTGTGCATGTACTGTGTTAAGATGTGAAAGTTCCATTGGTATTGAATGAAATGGAGTGAAAAAGCAGAAAGTAATGACATCAGGGGAAGTCAGTCTACCTGTTGGTGCTGTAGTCAATCCCACCCACTTGCTTGCTCGCTTGCAGCAGGTCAAGAATCCCTGCAGCACTGCTGCCCTTTTTCTTGACCTTAGAGTTGCGACTTTTGACCTCAGGTTTGGCCTCTGTGTCTATATGCAGAGTCTCCTCATCTGAAGATTCGACACTCTTTGGAGAAAGTGGACAGAGTAGAAATAGACATGAGAGACACAACAACAGAAGAATATGGTGCTGCTTCACAGTTTATACATTCTTCAGCCAATTGTCTTGTTTTTATTGTGATTTTATATGTGATTTATACACATTGGAGCTATTTTGTTTCCTGTGTATTCACTTTTTATGCGGTTGTGGTTATTAAAGCACAAGTTTATTTAGATATATACACCATGCATGTTTTAACACATGCAGACAAAACGATTAATGATACAGGACCTGTGTTAGAGCTCTGGTCATTTCATTCAATGTCATGGTTTGAAGCATATTCCTAAAGTAATTCACATTTAATAAAATGACCACAAATCAAGAGACATGTAATAAATCTGGGGCCTCTGCAGTCCTTGAGGATTTGGCTGAAGTTAACTGTAAGACTCCAGCTTGGTTAGAAGTGGAGTTAAAGCTCAGTGAGAGCAGTCAGTGAAACAGCAGATCAAGGTTATGATATAGTTTCCAATGACCTCTCATCAGTAAACATAAGTGCATCTGGTATTAGTCTGTTTCTTCCTATTCCTGTGCTCACGCCACAGCTGTTTCCCTCATTAGTGTGTGGTGGTCCACAGCTTCAGGAGGTTCTTCCTAGGATTCACCCACAATGTTGCATTGCAGCATTTTTGCTGATGTGAATATTTAGTGTACAAAATAGGTACAAGATTTGTGTTGGAGATCATGAGAGGATGTAGCTTTTTGTGTAAATCCAACATTTTATCAACCATTAGTCACTGAAGTCTGTTAATGTACATAGCATAGAATAATGAGATTAAAAACTGGTCAAATATTAATCACTTATGGAAAGAGACACAACATTTGATAAATGTTGTCAGGGATATTAGTCAAAATGAATACATACCTTGGTCACCAAGGGTTGAAACTTTGTTTTTTTGGCTGGCTGCATGGGTTCTCTGATGTCTGACAAAACTGGGAAGAAATTAATTCATCATTGAGACATAGGTTGTTAACCTGAATACTCTTCATTGATGGTATTGATTACTGGTAATGTGATTTGAAGGTCAGGAACAAAGCTGCTTTTAACCCTTTTTTTTAAATTTTATTATGCACCAAAATATGCCAAACTGCTTAATGCTTCAGTATTACAAAAACATTTTTACCTACAGTAAATAAAATATACCCTAAAGCTAAATTATTTCCCTGATTTAGACCAGGAAATATTACATCAAAGAATACGGAACCTACAATAATAATATGACCTAGCATTTAATGCTAGTTTTTCTACTTTGTGACATTGCTGCATACACATTTAAGGTGATACTCTGAAAGTGTTGAGGTTTGATACCCAGCCCTACTTAAATAAATAAACTAAAACACTCCAGGAAATGAGTCCAAAATACTCACAGGAAAGATCTCTCTTAACTGTGTTCTTTTTCCGTCTAATGGGGAATTCGTCAATCTTCAGTTCCCCCTCATCTGAGACATACTCATACTCGTCTCTAACTGGCTTGGTTTTGTCCTCTTTTAGGTTTTGTAACGAACCAAAAACACTTGAGTTGGTCTGAGGTTTCAGCATCTTGGAGCTGCAGAGGAAACCACAGGACAATGAGGGAGTGATACATGGATCAGCCAGGCACTCACAGTGAGAAGTCCTTGAATCAGTTCTGATGGGTATGGTGCTGATAGCCACATAGCTCTGTAAACACTGTAATATACCACAAGAGTGGGTTAACATGCTCTGTGCAATCACAACCACACCGTACATACCTAAGCATTTTCTTGTGAGACACAGTAAAGCTGAATTTGTCTTTATTGCTTGACAGTGGTGTCCTGTCAAACTTGCACTCCTCTTCCATTTTTAGCAGGGAATCTGGTTTACTGTTCTGTAAAGTTAAAAAGATAACGAGCAAACAGGTAAATGAAATGACCGTGATGTTAAATGATCTCCAAGGTGATATTCTTGACTGACTTTACTCTTCCTTATGACTGATATATTAGTGTTGACAAGAATAAAAGATCAAAGTTTATATATTCATTTACAGCTGCGCTATACAATATTCATCATATAAAAAATGGTTCAAACAATTAACTGTAATGTAAAAAGGAGTGAAGGTAGCAATGAACCCCAGAGAAGTATCACCCAGCTCTGCAGTTCTTGTCAGCTTTACAAAGCATTTTCACTAGCTCATTGTTTTGCCTTTCCAGCCAACAAACTATGCATGCATCTTGTTCCCACTGGCAGCAGGCCAGAGAATAACAAGATGAACCTACTATTCATTACCTCACTAGGAACAAACACCTGCCAGACACAGTTAGCAACTAGATGGTGCACACCATCAAAATAAAAACATTTAGCAGTTTAAGAAACTGAAAATATTTTTCTCAAGAGTTTCCAGTAGGCAATAAATAATAAAAAATACAAGACAAATTAATTAATTGATTTATTTACGTTTATTATAAATTGGTTAAATTTATGGAGTGTATAGTACAGATTTTTGTCCCACGGTTTATGGGTTGATTTTCATATATCTGATATTAATATATTTTGTTGTATTTGTTGTCTTATATGTTTGTATAAATACTAATTTAATTTCCAGTGAAACTCTTTAAAATGTACTATTTTACATTTGCTGTTAATATTTGTGACAAGTTTATTTGCCCGTCTTTATTTATTTGCCTTGCTCAGCACTATTTAATTAACAACAATTTAATTGACTCAACCAATATCAGATCAGATTCTTTTAATCTCTCAAATACTGATATTCATAATGGCCTCATCCAAAATCCTTTGTGCTCTTACAAGAAAAACAATGTGACTTCTAGCTTTGGCTCATTTGTGCAGTTTTATTTGTCTCAGAACCATGGGTCTGGTTGGGTAGGTGTCACTATCGCCTTCATTAAAACACATTTTTGGCTCAAATGTATAAAATCTATTTCCTATAGTCTCCATAATTTGATCACAATAAAAATATTATTGTTAAAAAGAATAAAAGTATCATGATGTTAATCTCCACAGATCCATATTCACTTATGACATTTTGTGATCCAGTTCAAACCAAACTAAATTTACTGAGAATGTCAAATGCCTGCCATAAAAATCACCACTGAGCAGACAGTATAATTAATTGAAATCCAAGAGCATGCATTTTCAAATACTGACTCCTCAACAATTTTGTCTCTTAAAATAAAGGCAAAACATGTAGCCTAAAATGGAAATTTCATATCCCATTCATTAGTTAAACTAAGTTAACCTTTTGATGGCACTTTTTTAACATAACATTTAATAATAGCTGTGAACTGCATGAAACAACATGATCATGAGTGAAGAAACATCTAACAGGGTCTCTATTCCATCTGCAAATGTTTGGCCTCATAAGACAGAGCAGTTGAATGGAGATCCTAGGATGGACCACAAACAGATTGACATTGAATTTTCCACAAAATTACAGATCTTTAATGTCTTCTGTTCAACAAAATTACACTTTTGCTCTAAAAAGCCTTCCCAAGTTATTTATCAATAAAACCTTTTTAAAAGATGAGAGCATATGTAAATACTTGGATGGAAGCAGTGAATATGGAAATGGCATAATTACATTAGGTAAACTGGAGGGTAGCTCTAGTGAGCTGCAGGCCTAAAATGTGTGACTAGGCCACATCATTATTTTTGCTGATTGCTTTTGAAGTGATCAAATCACTTTTGGATGATCTTGCATTTTGTTTATCTTCAGCAGTTCAGCTTATAACCCTTCAAAAGTGTTTGAGTCTTCTTTCCTAAATTATACCAAACCAACTTTTGACAGACTGTGATACTATGCACTTTGGCCTGTAAGAAGCCATTAGTTTTAAGTAAAGACAAAACTTCGTTGGCTGAAACTAGCTTACCTTATACTTCCATTTTGCTTCAGTCTTGTTTTTATTCTGCTCTCTGATTTCAAACTTCTCCACGTTGTTCTGCTTTGATATTTCCTTCTCTGACATACTCAGGACATTCTTAGCGGCCTGAAACATATTCATGTATTTGAAGAAAGACGCAATTACTAAAAGAAAAATATTTTTGCACTATTAAGAGTTACTGTGGGTTGCTTTTGCTTTTCTGCATACTGTATACATTTGACAAACTTTCTGCAAGAATACAAAATAGCTCACATTGAGTGAACACTAACGATACAAATAATCATTCCACAACATAAAAACAGGTTTCACTTTATGCTTACATTACCATCTGCTCACCTTCATCTTTTTTGGCTGGTCCATTTTACTCAAGATGTCCTTCGCATGGGACTCCAAAGCTGCGAAGCTGGAGGGTTTAGCAGGTGGCGACGATTCTTTTGCCTTCTTTGCTTTCTTTTTTCCTCCTTCCTTGACCTTTGGTACATTCGCAGGCTTAGTTGACTTGGGCATCTTTGGAGATTTGGGGGGCTTAGGAGGTTTGGAAGCCTTCTTTCTAGCTTTCTCTCTGCTTGGTGACGGGACTTGGGCTGGGGAAACAGGCTCTTCTGGCTCAGAGTGGGTGGATGGTGGTTCTTCCATTGGCACCTTAATGCTGTGCTCACTCTTAATGGCTTTTGTTGCATTCTAGAAGTAAAGTCAATTAAATGTCACCTTGATGAGTTAAGCTGCACTACGGATAAATTAAAAAGATTGAAAATTAATTTGCAAAAAATCACTTTAAAATAAATCAATCATTCAATTTAAATAAACAAACAAAAAAATTACACCATTCAATTTATAGTATTGTGAATAGTGTAAATAATATTTGTTGCTTCCCCTGTGCCACTAAAATATTTGAAAACAGTCATTTAAGCCTGAGTATGAAAATCATTAGTTGCTACTTACCACACTGGAAGACATATCTGGCTATAAAACAATGCCACATGTCAGTTTCCCTTATTTTCCCAATTGTACTCTGGTGTTTATCATAAGATTAAAAAAAGATATTGTAAGAACTGTAAGTAATGTTGAAATACTGTTTGTGTCAAATAACAGACAAGAGCCATGCCCAACAGTTGATTATTGTTTGTTGTAGATGATGTCCCTGTAATATACCCTCACACTGTCACAGTATTTCGGTTTAGCAAATTTTCTTAATTTGTGCCTGAACTCATACTGCTTCTAAATTAAGATATAAAATACAGAATTCGAAAATTAAACTACTTTTCAGGTAATTTTAAAAAATACTGCTACTTTTTCACCTGAGCAAAAAAGGCAAAAACAGAGGACAGGACAACCTGTGTGCTTTTATACTTTATCAGCAACAAATGAAGTAATGCACCTCATGCCATGATTGGCACTGAAGCAGAATTCATACATTGTCCAAAAAGGAAAGGGTTTGTCCTCTGAAAAACATGAATATCTAGAGGTCAGAGGAGATCACCAGATCACTGTGGATAATCCCCTGGATGACAAATTTCATATAGAGATTCACTGGAGGCTGACCACTAGTAACTGCGATATATTTGGACAGACTCTCACTATCATTTTGATGAAAAAAAGATAAATCTCTCACTGTCACCTGGGGCCAACACAGTGTAAAACTACCTGATGGAAATTTCAGAGACTGGTTCATCACATTATGTCTAAACTTAAATAATTTCAAAATACCTCTGACAGTCTGATCAATTTGGCAAGATCCTTAATGAGCTGTGATGGTTTCATGTTCTCTGGAAGCTCATCTTCATGTTCCAAAAGGGCCTGTCGAGAAGAAAACAAAATAAACCATTACTTCTGTAACATTTGAGATGGACAACTGACACTGGATATATATCCTCATGTATCCATACCTGCTTTTTTGTCCAAACTCTGAAGGCTCCATTGATGATTTTGGCACCATGTATTAGGTATGGAGCTGGTTGCTTATTTGCTTTATGTAAACCTACAGCAGAAAAAATGCAAATGTTACTGAGCGAATTGTGACCTTTAAACTTTGAGAAGTCAAGGCCATTACCTTCAAGAAAAAGTATAGTACACATGTTCAGTACAGCTGAGATTTACAAGATATAACAAATCAGCCTCTCACAAACAGAACAAATGAGCTGATACTCTTGTTATCTGACAATCTTGTTATAGACACCATGTGAAATTATTGCACTCGTCAATGAACAGGAGATGGACTCTGTCAATGGTGTGACGGTGTGTTTAGATTGTCCTGTTACCTAAATTTACCAGAGCTGAGTCGCAGAAAAGTGACAAGTTCTCAAGTAACATAATCAATATTATCCTGCTCACCCAACCTGCTTCACTGTGCATCTACTGATGCACAGATGTTGATGTCTAATGTGGCTGGACACATGGTTTTAAAACAATGAATGAAAACAGTGAAACCAGACTATAAAAATGTGCATGTTCAGTGTGATGTAAAATTTGAGCAGTTTTTCAGGAGTCCACAAGATTTTTGTACTGTACATGAATGAAAACCAAGGGCTGACTGAAACTACAGGAGAATACACTTTATCTTCCTGACTGCTCTCTGTGGTGTTTCCTATGCACTTGGACATTTGAACATTTTTAAAGAACTATGAATGTATCCTCAAGTGCAGTCGCAAAAACTATGATGGTAAATGGACTGTACTTATATAGTGCTTTTGTCTTTTCGACAACTCAAAGCGCTTCACACTACAGATCACATTCACCCCATTCACACACACATTCATACAGCACTTGTTCTGTATATTAGTGCTCACACACCGATGACACATCGGCAATTTAGGGTTCAGTATCTTGCCCAAGGATACTTCAGCACTGGAGGAGCCGGGAATCGAACCACCGACCTTCTGATTGGTGGGCGACTGCTCTACCTCCTGAGCCCCTGAATGACAAAACTCTCATGAGACTCTCATGAGGACCACCCCAAAAAAGGAAGCATTACCTCTGCTGCAGAGGATACGTTCATTAGAGTTACCAGCCTCAGAAAGCACAAATTAACAGAACCTCAAATCAGAGCCCACATAAATGCTTGACAAAGTTCAAGTAGGAGACACATCTCAACATCAGCTGTTCAGATGACCCCGTGTGAATCAGGCCTTCATGGTCGAAGTGCTCCAAAGAAGCCACTATTGAGTAAGAACAAGAAGAGGAGGAACATCGCTTGGGTCAAGAAACACAAGGAATGGACATTAGACCAGTGGAAATCTGGAGTCCAAATTCAAGATTTCTGGTTACATTTTGCATTTCTTTGTGAGATGCAGAAAGGTCAGTGGATGGTTTCTACAGTACATGTGTGGTTCTCACCGTGAAGCATGGAGGACGAGGTTTGATGGTGTGGGGGTGCTTTGCTGGTGGCCCTGTGGGTGATCCATTCAAAATTCAAGGCACACTTAACCAGCATGGCTACCACAGCATTCGGCAGTGACATGCCATTAGGGCTGCACAATTAATCGTAATAAAATTGCGATCTCGATTCAGAGCTCTATGCGATCTAATTTCTAAATGCCAATGATTCTGGTGCATTCATCAGGGACACCAGCTTCAACAAAATGATAGCTCTATCTTTTCCCTCAGCAAATGATAATGCATGGTTACACCATGTGATTCAAAGCAGCAGAAACCCAGCGAGAGCGAGTGACAGCAGTTAATGACAGTGTGAGACCCGAAGGTGTGTTAAAGCAAATCACAAACAGCAAAATGAAAACCCTACTGTGCATAAAGTTGGCATCTTGGTTATAGCTCAGTTATCTCTCTCGCCGACCTGCTGACACTGATTTTTAACTTGTCATAACTCTGGTAGTTTGAACTTTAGCTGTGTTCTTTCGGCGGCATGCAGCTCTTGACAACTGACATTCTGTGAGTTGAAGCAGGATCTTCCCAACAGATGCATTGAATAGTGAAATAATTACTACACCCGTCAAGCTCCCATAGGCATAAGGAAATTACAAACGTGATCACCTTCCACTTAGCCAAAGATAGGGCCTGTTCTATATCAGGCACCATTATATCTCCTATTCTGCTTCCTCATGTATCGGGTAAATGAGTGCCAAAAACATACTGAAAAAAGTTGTGAGAGAATCGTGATCTCAATTCTAAG